>NW_026781909.1:1327500-1563038 GCF_031769215.1 Ylistrum balloti | reverse complement strand
TTGTAAAGCTACGTATGCTTTTAAGTTTAACGTTTTGGAGATTTACAAAAAAAAAACCAAAAGTTTATTAACTGAATTTTCCTGGTAGTATATGAAGTAGTGGATGTGAAATTTGCGTGAAATGATTAGTGGTCATTAGTTTTCAATCTTTTATCAGCACTGTATACAATTAGTTCATCCTTATCCACATTTCTGTGACTTAGGTTTGGATCTGGAGAGTTCTGAGGGATCGGAGGTCGAAGATGATGGTGATGATTCCAAGTCTACGACATCTTGGGAAGATATGAGTAAGCTGGACCCCAACATGCTGCTGTATAAAGCAGCCCAGGCTCGTAACCTTGCTGTCATGTTGGAGGCTCTCGCTAACGGTGCTGACCCTAACTGGGTACACGAGGAAGAGGACAGAAAAACCCCACTAATGAAAGTAGTGGAAACTGTAAGTAATTAAAATATCCATATGTAATGTTAGCTAAAATCCTCTGGTTTTTATAGCCATATGGACCGGAAGACCGTAGTTCTTTGATCATTGGTATCTATAAATAGTACTGTCAGATATTTTTGTGGGGCTTTAATTTCATAGTTATTCACATAATTTAAGTTTGGTTGACACTTAATTTTGTGGGTAATTATTTCTCATGAAATCCACCAGTACTAACTAAAGTCAATGAATAACGGATAACCAAAACCAATGAAATCAATGAAAAAATAAATCCCACAAAAATAATTGATTTTACAGTATATAAATTTAAAGTGAGAGATAGTATAGACTGATTGTAGCTAGGAGATCATTTCACTAAGCCTTGTTAGTATGGGTATAAAAATCTATATGATGTTTTTAAGATTACCATTCTCACTACATGTAATGTTGTCTCATAGCTGTGCAAGTGTGAAACAATAGATGACAATGTTTCAGAATCTCCTCATTGGCTTTGATTGTATAACGGAAAGACAAGAATGGGCGGACACCGCTTCACCACGCCACCATGAATGCCAATACAGGGTATATTTTGTCTATTGAGTAGGGGGCATTGGAAATATCTTGTAAACAGCAGATTGTATAAAGAAATCCAAATTCAGTGTATTCCAGAAAAATCAATGCACTTACATTAATTTCTGTGTTATTTTTAAAATTATTGTTGTCTTAGAATAATAAAAATTAATAAAATTAATGATACTATTTGGTTCACATATACGTAATAAGATATTATTAATTTGAAGCATTTCAGTAAAACAATGGAAGACATTTCACAGACTATTACATTAGAGATACAGATCACCACACTCCTAATTTGTTGCCGAGATCCTTGAAATGAATTTTCAGTAAATCTGTAGCATTGTTGGTAATTTCAGAAATAGTGTGTCAGACAGAAGGAGCATTTAAGGATATATTATCGTATTTTGATGTTTAATCGTATCAATAGGAAGTTTGTAATAGCTCATTTCTGAGGCTTAAAATTTTAAAATTCTCCCAAATGGAAATTTGAGTAAGTTAACAAATATGACAGTGGTTGGTCTTTTACAATGGGAGGTTGATAGTCTTATGACAGAAGTTCAAGTCCAATATATGTAGACTGACCACAGCTCTGTTGTTAGTATGAGAGTATAGTGTATTTTTTTCTGATTTACTTATCCTGTGTTTACAGACAGGTATGCCAGTTTCTGAAGCGAGGAGCTGACCTTCATGCCAAGGACAAGGACGGACAGGTAACTAATGCCTAGGTCACAGTTACAGATTCTGAATAATAAATGTATCTTTTCTGCCAGATATCTTCACTGTAATATTAACTGTGGTCACCTGTGTGTACTTATCACCTCCAATGGGTTTCATTATCAAAGTCATTCATAATTCTTCAACACTGTTAATTCAACATTTTTCTTCGTTTTTGTTGCAGGATCCGTTAGACATTGCTGTGAGTAACACGAATGCTGATATAGTGACCTTGTAAGTACACAACATTCAGTTTATATTGTACACCAGGAAATATACTGATGTAGCCACATCCCTATCATGTACCATATGGGTCGGGTGTTTATCATAGAGGACCACTTTAATTGTGTCAGACTCATAGTGAACAAATGTACTTCAGATCTTGCTTGACTTGGACAAAATTACTACAGATCACTTGACAGCTCACTTAATTGTGTCAGACTCGTAGTGTACAAATGTACTTCAGATCTTGCTCGACTTGGACAAAGTTACTACAGATCACTTGACAGCTCACTTAATTGTGTCAGACTCGTAGTGTACAAATGTGCATCAGATTTTGTTTGACTTTGACAAAGTTACTACAGATCACTTGACAGCTCACTTAATTGTGTCAGACTCGTAGTGTACAAATGTGCTTCAGATCTTGTTTGACTTTGACAAAGTTACTACAGATCACTTGACAGCTCACTTTTTGATCATCAGATGATGTGCTATCCTTGTTCCTATACTTCTGTGGTCAGTGTGTCATCCTTCCATTAACAACTATTGTTATGGCTGTTTCATTAGAAGGATGGATCTTTCTCAAATTTCATTTAAAGGTTTCCTTTAGTGTCTGTCTTCAACTGTCTAAGTGGTGACTTCATTAACAACAGACAGAATACAAGTGATATAGTGTAAATTTGTCTAAAAACTTGTTTTTAACAAATACATACACTATATTGAACCATGTGTATCATGCCAGATTTGTGTTGGTTTAAAAGACTTTGATTAGTTCTTGTTTTAGGATTCAATATCAAGGTTACCATTACAAATTACAGAGAATGTGAAAAAAAAGGCAAAATAAAAACTACCATCAAACTTCACTATTGCAAAGTCTAAATATTTGAGTTCATCATACCTCGGTTACTAAGACAAAGAGAGAATGTTTGACAATACCTGGAGAAACACTTCTCATTAAAAAGGGTCTTCTAGGCATTAGAGTTTGAAGTAACTAAGTATGACCACAGATATTTTCAACATTTTGTCGGTCATTAGTATAGAATGAATATATAGAGAGCATTAAGTTGGTTATAGCTCTAAAGGTATACTTGGAAAATTTGTCATTAAACCAAACTATTATACTTTACAGATTGAGATTAGCAAAGTTGAATGAGGAGATGAAGGAGTCAGGAGGCGGTTATAACAATCCAGGTAACAAACATTTATAAGGTTTATTTCTGTAACTACATGTGCTCCAGAACACTATTAGGTTATTAGGTCACCTGAGACGAAATCTTAAGCGACCTATTTTGATTGGCTTTTGTCCGGCAGCGTCAGGCATGCATTATAAACAGTTTACATTTTCGACTTATTCTCAATAACCAAAAGGGCCAGGGTCATGATATAAGGCCAGTAGCATGCTGGGATGAAAGGCTACCAAGTTTGTTCAAATGAATTACTTTAACCTATTTTCAAGGTCACATGGGTCAAATGTCTGAAAAAAAAACTTTAAACAATTTCTTAATAACAAAATGACCCAGGGTCATGATATTTGGCCAGTAGCATGCTGGGATAAAAGACTATCATTTTTGTTCAGATGATCTTGACCTTTATTTGGGGTCACAGGGGTCAAATATGCTTAACTACACAATGGACAGTGTTATCAGTTCAGATTAATTGAAAATTAAACCTTCAAACTTAGAAACAATAAAAACATTGTAAGTATGCCCCAATGCTGGGACTTATGAACAGGATCTAAAACTGTCCAAAGACCTGAAGACCTTAGATGACCGTTAAGTTCCCATGGGCCTCTTGTAAATGGATTATGGTGTCTTTTGATTGTCTCTAATATATGTTGGACTAGACTCTCAGATTTAACTAAGATAGAAATCTATGTGGCACTAGATGTGCTGGACAACCATCAATCAATGATATAGATAACAGCTATATATTTTTTTCAAATAAGCAATCTTAAGTAAAAAGTACTTTGTCAATGCTATCAAACTATAAATTCTGCCATTGAAATAGATATGGGTTTTGTTTATCTGTCTTGTTTTCGTGAGGACAAGTTTCAAGACGCTTCCATGAATTCAATGTTGTTGAAATAAATATCAGTATTGTTTGTCTGTGTTTTAAGGTGATGACATATTTCAAGACATCTTCTATAAATGTTTTGCTATTAAAATGGATATAAATATTGTTTATTTGCGTTGTTTAGGTGATGACACCTTTCAAGACGTCTTCCGAGATTTCAGCAACATGGCATCAAACAATCCAGAGAAATTGAAACGAACAAACACTGCAAGTACCAGCAGTTTCCCGACCTAGCACCTTCCATGTAAAGAGACGGTTTCCCCAGGGGCAAGCCCATTACAGAACAGGTGGAGAGAATAGGATCTAGTTGAGTTATCTTCTCCTGATTAGAATTATCTCCCCTTTATTATCTTTTGTAGCAATATAAAAGAAAACCTAGAGATTATAGAGACTGGTGTGGTCTGTAATTGGAGCCTTGTAAATCTCATCACTGGTTTAGGTTATTGAATTTTCTCAAATGACTAATTCCTTTTTCAGAAATCATTGTATTTCAATCAACTTTGTCTTTAAGAAAATGTACCTAAGTTAACCTTCTAAGAGCTTATTCAGTTATGTGTTGCCAGTCAAAACAAAAGGCCTGAAATCTTACTGAAGAGTTGTCTTCGTGGCATAGATATTTAGTCTTGAAAATATATATTTCTATTTAACAATTCAGAGTTCTGTTTAATCAAGTGACCCAGAGAAGATGTTTTCTTATAATTTGTGTTTGAGGAAGTGAATGATAACAGAAATACAGGTTTACAAGGTTCCATTGTAGAATGGAATGATTTGTTTATTAATGATTAGGTGATTTTATTATCTGTGTAAGTTGTTACCTAGTAACACTGTGGACATGTTCTGTTGATAGTTTCCATGTGAAAAAACCAAATGTATATACCACACTAACTGTAATAGAGTACAAATTATTAAACAGCTGTGTATATAGTGATGTTGTAAGAGCTTATAGTGGACTTTGTAACTGATCTGAGGCACCATCAACCTACACTAAAAGCCGTTTTTTCTGAGAAATTGCCTTGACTCTAGGTATTTTGTTTTTGTCGCAAGTCTTTCAGTTATGCACTGATGATAAAAAAATAGATTTTTTTTTTTACAAAAATTCTAAAATCTAGGTGCTGACCTGACCAAATGTAGCCATGGGTTGGCACTGCCTGACAAGAAACCTTTTAGATCTTGTAATGAATATTTTACTGAAATTACATCAGTTTACTTTATTTTGTAACTAGTAGATTATGCATCTTGATTAAATGTCTGGAATCTTGATGTCCAAAATTTACCCTTGATAAATTCTGTAAATACATTTGTTAAAGTAAGATTGAGTCTTACCTATTTTACATGATTTACAATTTTTAAGATTGAAATAGTATTAAAACTATTTTAATTTCTTTCCTTTTTAATCTGGAATCAATTCTGCCCTTACATTTTGTGAGTTGGTACATGTTCAGGGCTACTTTTGTTTATCAGTTGGAGTTGTAAGTTTATAAGATAAAGACATACCTACTTATTTTATTATCTGATGAGCCTTAACAAAGTATTCCACATAGATGGACAGGATCTGACTGTAGGTGTGTAGTAGTACATAGCAAGTTGGTTACAAAGTCCACTGATTAGTCAGGAGTAAAATCATGTGTATTTATCTTGTAAATAAGGCTGGAAACATGTAGAACTTGTAAATGTGATCATTGGTAATAATACCTACTTTATGTTTTACTGGTTGACCAGTACAACTTATATATAATGTCATAATTAAAAGGCTGCATAAATATTTACATTTGTTAATGAGGATCAAACACCAGAACTTCAGTTCAAACAAAAAATGTGTTAAAACCAATGAGATTATTGCTTTGGGTCATTGTTAAATACTTAAGAAACTTGGGTACCTGTTAGATTAATACCAGTGTATTCCTTGGCCATACAATTTTAGGAAATTATTACTTCAGCAGAAAATGGGAAATTCTGAATTTTGTGTTCTCACATGAAACAGATTTAAAGATTTGGTGGATTTTGAAGAATTCATGTAGAAAAAATATTCTCAACTTGGGAATCAGGCTGAAATATTGACTCAATTATATAGGCAGAAGAAAACGGATTTGAACATTGTGTTAGTTGATCAGGCTTATTATGTCTCAGTTGTCATTAGGATCTTATATCAACTTACACTGCCATGTACCACAGAGAAGCATTATCAGTGATTTACATGATGAATGATGTTTTAACCAATCAATCCTGTCATTACTAAGAGTGTGTTTAAACACAATCACCACTTCTCAAAATTTATCTTGAGAGATGTACACATATTAATCTGGTCAACCTTGAAACAAGTGATTTTGATGTTTTTCTAATAAGTTTGAAAGACTTCAATGTCCTGTACTAACTTTATAGATTCTTTCAATGAAAGGGGTAAAACTTTGATTTCTATTGATTTATTTTGATAGCTTGTCCATTTACACAAGATATAAGAAATGCATTTGTGTCCCTGTTTCATTTTATTTGTAAATTTATTCTAAAAACTGTCTTATTCTTGGCTTAACACAATTTTTTTGTTTGTTCAGAAAAGCTGATTTAGGTTGTCTACAGCAGACTAAATCTCAATCTGTGGGATAACCATGTTTTTTCTATGCAAATTTACAGTTAGCTTTATACCTACAGATAATAATAGGTCAAACTAATGAACTGTAAGTTATAAAAATGTGTAAGTAGCACTTGGAGATGACAATAAAATACAAAATTCTGTCAAATACAGGTCCTTGGTTTAATGTAGAACATCAAATCCTCCGTTTTGTACTCAGATTAATGCCTGTTAGTAGGACACAAGTTTGTGTGTAAGTGTATTATTGCTTGAATTAGAATGATATGCATTTATTGTATGTGAAGAGATATCAGTAATTTGTGAGAGTTCCCATCAGATCAACAGTTTCTATAGGACCCGACACCTGTACTGGGTGTATGATTAATATGTAGGTATTTTATGTTAAGACCCCTATATATCATCAGGATTCAGTGTTTGTATCAAGGACATAGACCACAATAATTCTGAAATATTCTACTTCACTCTAGATCTTCACTACTTATTCAATCCATCTTTGACATTTCCATCATGTCTGTCAAAAATTCTTCTATTGGAGAACATTTTCAGAAGTCTGATTTTCCATCGTATGACATCGATACATACTAAAGTACTAATTTTCTGTATTAATGCCATCCTGTTACCCTATATACTTGTAGAATATCCTGGTGCATGTTTTGTGATATACTATGGTGCCTGTATATTAGGTCAGGTCAATACGAAAATACTCTAATTTATACTAGCCATTATCTGCTGCATTATTTTTACATTCTCTTGTAGAACAATCTTTGTCCATTAACTCCAAGCATAATTAATATGATTAAAAGTTGTAATAGTTTGAATAAGCATGGTATATAAGGACAAATATGCAATCTCAAAGTTTTTATCTCTCATTGTTAAGTCTCTGTTGAACATGCTTTTTTCAATACATGAATATTGAATGACCAGTTCTTGAATAGTTATTTATTTGTACCAATCATGATTGATTTTGTATTCAAGAATATCAAATATTTTACCATTTATGAGTGTCAGATATTTACCATTTATGACTTTTGATTAAATACCTTTCATGATTATTGATTAAATATCCTTCATGAATATTAATTACATACCTTCATGAATAATGATTAATACCCTTCATGAATATTAATTACATACCTTCATGAATATTGATTAAATCCTCTTCATGACTATTGAGTATAAATCTCTTGTAAAATTAACTTGCTTTGAAATAACATGTAGCTAGAAATATCCCTTGGTGATAGAAGCATTCAGTGATATTGTCCACATGTAACCTATATATAGCTACAAAGATAATCCTTCATCAATATCATATCTGTCTCAGAACCACCTGCTTGTGTATCGAGTTGATTCTATATTCTGTTTCGTAACTCTTGTGCCATATTCCTCTACAAATCAATGTTATGGATCATAGGATAATAGCAGTTTGAGTTCAGGTATAAAAAAAAAAAGTTGTCTTTGACTAATGCCTGCTGAATGTGTGACACATAGTAAGTTAACATGCCATGACAGCCCAGATTATTGGGAGGGAGAAGACCAGTAAATGGAAGAATATGAATTACTTTGTTATCCATATACCCTAGTATGTTTTCACAAATGATTTTGCAGTAAACAGATTTGTTTAGAACTATTTGCCAGACTGCAGCTTGCCATTGACTCTGTCCTAAAGAGTTCTGTATATAAAAGGTTTAAAGTGACAGGAGGGTAATATTTATGTTCCATCCTACTGCCATTGTGGGTGTGTGTAAATGTTGTCTGATGTATAGTCTGTTGAACTCCACTGTAAAGACTAGCCATTCTATTCCCTCGTGATATTTCCCTATAACAAGGAGTGCAATTCTTATAACCTAACTTATAGAACTTCCATCATGTATGTATATATTGTTTCTGTCGCTGAAGATAGCATTAGGTGTACATTGTATTGTTTACGTTTTACCTCGTGTCAAGTTTTCCTTGTTGCAATCATTAAAATTTCCATAATGGTATTTATTTTTTGAGTTCACATTTTGAAAAACCAGAAAGATATAAAAAAAATCTCCAAGCTGGCATGACACGCATTTGCATTTACTGTGTATTAAATTCTATTTTGAGGTAACTTGACAATTTTTCATGATTTTTATTTTTTATACAAAATTATTTCCAAATTTCAGTACATACTGTACTTTTTGTGTATGATTATCAGATTAAACAAAAAAAAAAAGGGAAAAAATTATTCTTAGAGACTTAAGCTTTTAATCTTAAGTACTTGCAATTCAACTTGTAGAGACTAATTAATTTAATTTGTAAGGTTTTCTCTTGTACAAATTTTATACCTGAGTGAACCTGGAATAATATATTTGTAATTATTTCAAGGATCTAAAAAATGTGCATTATCACATAGATTTTTTAAAATCACATTTTTAAAAGAGGAAACAAAAATAATTTAATGATAGCCTCTCTTTAACTGCTAAGACATAAATCAAAAACTTGTTTTCTTGTAAAGGCCAAATGAAACCTGCAAGGTCATAGAATTACATATATTTTCCTTGGTTTATTGAACTTTTACTTCCCTTAAAAATTGTGAACTTTATCAAGTCCTTCTAAGCAATGATAGCTGAACTTCTTTCCGACATATCATGTTATTTTAGCTGCAATATTGTCACTAATTTAAAGCAAGTTCCCATATATATTATCTTATTGTTGTCTGCCTGGTTTTAAGTGCTATTGTGCATGATCAGTACCAGAATCCTTGGACCAAACCAAATGTCGCTTTTAGTCCACATGTTTGAAATAAAGTGTTTTAATGCTCATCAAGTTATGGATCGAAAACAATTCAAGGACCAAAAAAATAACACTAACGAATAATAAGTCAAAGTACGACAGAATTTAGGCATTCTGATGTCTATGTTGTTGGCACTGGTATTTTTATATTTTTTTTTGTTAGGAGAGCATTTCTGATCTCTTATGAACACAATCAAGTTACTTAAGTTTAATGTGGTGACCTGTTATTAAATTTATTTTGATAAATCATAATATATTCTTCAATCATAAACATTTTGTGCCCTGACTGGAGTCAGAACCCTAAAATAACTCGGTGTCATGGAAATAATAATTTGCAAATACATTGTAATTCATAAGGAAAGACAGAATATACTAATAGGCTATGTATTAACTGTTCAATTTTTGGAAGATGTTGGTGAAATGAATTATAACTTGTTGGTTTGAATTCAAGCCATGTCTGTAATTAACCCTTGGTGAAGGTTTCATAGGAAAAAAACAAGTAGGGACAATGTTTTAATTAGTATATGCCATCTTTTGTCAAGAGGCCAATACATAGTTAATTTGCCTGTTTATGAGGTTGCTAGCTCTACTGAAGTAAAATGTATTGATGTATTAATTACTTTGGTGCGGTCTGTCTGTGCGTCCGTTTGTCTGCGAGTCACACTTCTAGTCTTCACTTCAGTGACTGTATTAACCGAGAGATTTAATTAAACGTATTTCGGACAAATCAAGAAAAAAAAATATTCTCATAAACAATTATTGGGTTATCTGGCTACATCAAATATCAGGGATACAGATGATATTGGTTTTTTATCACTCAACCTTGCCATTACTGAAAATATAGATTCAGTTATCCAAAGTTAAATCAGGGGCGGGGATATTGTAGAATTGATCTCACTCTCTTCATTTGACATAATCTGCAATGTGTCATCTTCATGTATCCCAACTTCTACACATATACCATGTTCATGAATAACTTCTTGTATTGTTAACTATATATTATGTTGATTAACATTAAATCTAACCATTTTTTTTTAGTAACAAAGTTAAAATCTTAAGCTTATTGTACAATGCCTGCATTATCAATCTCTAGTCATTCTAACTAAAATGGATTTTAGTGTTCTGCTCACACAAAAAAAAAATGTCATTACAATTAAAAAATAAATCTGCTTGGAAGTATTCTTTTGTCTTTTGTCTTTTTTAAAAAAAATCACAACTCTATAAAGTACAGTATTAAATCCTTTCAACAGAAATGACTAAGATTGTGAGTAGAACTTTCACCATCTACATGGAAGTAGAGTACTTGATACCTTGAGGTAAGAGTTATTTCCGTTTATCTCGTACCAACAGCCGAGGAGAGCCTGCATTATAATGGATTCCAATGTAACTCACTGTCATCACTTGTCCACTAGATTCCTATTTTATCAGTAATTGGATCTTCCTAAAATTTGTTCATCTATAATTGATTTTGATTCTGCCGGTATCAATAAACAATTTAGACTATATTTCAGTCCTCTCTGTAACAAACTGAATACTAACCTTTAAGAAAGAAATTTGTCAAACAAATGTCTCTTTAGTACAGCCAACAACAATGGTCTGAGATAAATGTATCCTGAAAACATTAATAAGAAATGATCAAATCTGAGAAAACCTTGTGAATTAAAAACACTCTGAATGCAAAGTAAAACAAGCATTTTAATTTCATCAACATTAATATAACTTATACAATAAATCAAACAACAAAAATGTAACAGGCACAATTCAATAACATCAGAACAATTTTTTCTGCTGTCTTCAAGGACTCTTGTGTGAATTAAAATTGCTATTTTCAATTAAAATTCAAATGCTAAACACATCACAATAGATTATAATCAGGGACTATTAGAACAGAAAAAAGCTTGCTGTTTGTGCTTGAATGGTACTTTGTGATTTTTTAATGAAATTCTGCTGTTTGTGTTCTAACAGACTGGAAAATCATGGACTGTGTTAGAACAAAATGAAATCTTGTGAGCTATGTGTTAGAACAGATTGAAACCTCTAGAGCTGCCTGGGCTGTTGGATCCTCCACCAAAATTAATGGAGAAATTTGTCTCTTTTGTGTTGTTTCCTTGAGTGGAGTTATCTGTCCCTCCTCCAAACAGTGACATAAGGCTATCCCCACTCTTGTCAGTGCAGAAGTTGAGAGAGAAGCTTGTCTCTTGTTCCTTGCCCTCAACATCCGGAGAAGTCTGGTCACCACCTCCAAACAGCATCATGAGACTCTCTCCTCCACATGAAGAGTGGTTTCCTGAGCCTGTTTTAACAGAAATAGCTAAAACATACGTCCGAGTACTGTAGAATTTTTTTTATATTATATTATATATATGGCAAGTTTGAATTTAAAAACAATAGAAATGCAGGACAGAACAACATGAGAGTATCCCATGAAAAAATGAAATATGTAACGGAGATGAATGAATAGGTGAGTATGAATTAAGGATCAGCCAATCAAATCTAATTTGTTGAAAAACCTGGGTATTCACATTTGAATTAACATCTCACATCACTGACGTTCAAAGCTTTGGTTAATGAGAAGTCAGAAGCTTTTAACAAAATTGATATCTGTGATCTTGAATGTAAGTCAAAATCTTTTCCTTACATACTCAAGTACCTTTTAGCCAGATAAAGCTCTAGGCCTTTAGCCTTTAAGTTATTGAAAACTTGTCTAAGGTTTTGACATATTTGACCATTGTAACCTTGAATACAAGTCAAGGCCATTTTTATTAACAATCATTGTCAGTCTTCATTAAATGAAGCTTGAAGTCAAATATCATGTTTCAAGGCCTTTCAGTAATTGCAAAGAAGTTGTCTAAGGTTTTGCAGTATTTTACCCCTGTGACCTTGAAAATAGTCAAGGTCATTTCTCTTTTCAAAGTTTTACAGGCTTCATTGAAGGAAACCACCAGTCAAATATTATGATCTATGCCTTTTGGTTATTAAATAAAAGTTGTTTAAAGGGAAAGGCAATACTGAATAGACAACAGACACCACACCATATCATACTGCTTGACCCTTCTGGCCAGGTAAGGTAACAAGAGTACTGCAAGGTGGAACAATATACACCTGCCCATGCCAAATTAATATTCATGACCTTTTGTATTAAAAACGATACAAATATGGAAAAAATGGAATAGTAAGTTAAAATATCAAGAGGGAAAACAGTGCTATATGTTTAATGATAAAGCATACTAACTTTTTAAGAAATGAGTGGAAAACTGACAGAAATTTCTAGATTAAAATGCTGAAAAGAACAAATGTCAATTCCACTTTTAATCATTGCTGAATCAAAATGTTATTTTCTTGAAAACAAAATTTCATGTTGTGATTTTTCAAGCCTACAAAGTTTCTAAGAAACTGGTTCAAAACTGAGGAAGGAGAGAATTGGACAACAAAAAAATGCTTTTGAAAAAACAAAGCACAATGACCCTTTTCAAAATTGAAAAATCAAAATGCCAGAAAGGAAAACATAAAAATTTGTTATGGTTATAAAGCCTACCAAGCTTCAGAGATATTGGTGTAAAACTGAGGAAGGAAATCTCTATGAAAAAATGCTGAAAAAACACAACGGGCAATGACTCCTTTAAAAATTGTTAAATAGAACTGCTGTGTAAGGAAACACCACTTCGTGTCATAATGAATTCAGCCTATCAAGTTAGAAAGAAATCAATTGAAAACTGAGAGAGATGATCTTCAGACAAATTTAAAATTATGAAAAACAACAAAAGATAGTAATTCTTCCCAATACTGTCAAATCACACTTCCACGCAGGTACACACAACTTCATGTTCCTCCTGGTGATTAAGCCTATAATGTTTGAAGGAAATAAGTTAAAAATGAGAGAGGAGATCTTGGAACAAGATTAACATTATGAAAAAAACAAGAGCAGTAACTCTTTCAATTATTGTCAAATCAAAATGCCGTTCAGGAAAACACAGCTTCATCTCATGGTGATTAAGCCTTTAAAGTTCATAAGAAATAAGTTGAAAACTGAGAGAGGTGATCTCTGGACAAGGTAAATATTATGAAAACAACAAGGGGTTGTAACTCTTTAAAATACAGTCAAATCAAACTGTCAGTCAGGAAAACACAACTTCATGTCATGCATGATGATTAAGCCTACAAAGTTTGAAAAAGATTGGTTGAAAACTATGGTAAGAGATCCCAGACAAATAAAAGTATAAAATGGACAATATGGACAATGCCATACCATATCAATACATCCCATCAAAATGTTCTGATATGAGTATGACAGCAAAGGTCATTAACTCAACAAAAAGATGAAGAACATTTACAATGGCCAAAAAGACAAAACCATACCACAACATATTCCTTCAGTTTCTTATAAGTTTGTAAACAAATGAAGAAAAATTATGGTTAGACATAAAATGTGCTTTACAGTTGTAATATATATTTCTGAATTTTCTTCATTCAATCTCAATTTTATGTATACAAAGATTTAGTTTTTGTAAATGAGTGTATGTTTTCAGGTGTTCCAATGTTAATATGTATGATGCAGTCTGGTGAACTGCCTGCTTATCAGTAATTATGTAATCTCAATGTTTCAGGCATTTTCTTAACTTTTGAAATTATTCATAAAGTATGGAATGAATTTGGAAGTTTCTAGAAGTCAAATGCAATTGATTTCTGTACTGAGGGCAAATAATCAACAAGAATTTAGAATTCTTTTTCTTAACCGAGTCAATCAAGACCACATCATATTTTCATTTCAGAAAATTGGCTATTTTTTGCCATCAGATTATAGCAAATACTGAACTGGTCAATTTTTACTGTGAAAGATATACATTTTCAACTCCTGCTCTTCAATAAAATATGATATGACTGTGATAAGGTATCTTGGTTTTGACAAAAGATACTATAATAAACTTGTTATACGCTATCACTAGAGTTAAGAGACTAGGTACATATCATACAATTAAAGACTTTCTACATTGTGGTAGTGGCGTTGAGTTTATTTTACCTATAGAGTTTTTTCCCCCGTCACCAAAAACACTGCTTGCCTTGTCGTTACCAAACAAACTCATGGGTTGTCCAGTCTCGAAGCTATCTGCAGTTCTTTCCCTAAACAAATTTGAAGCCTGAAAGACAACAAACAATTCTCTGGAGGCAATGATGAATTACATTCATAGTTTGATAAAGGCAAAGGATTCCATCTATATGTAGAGGCAAAGATTTATTACATTTAGGTTAAAGGCAGCAGTCTATTACACTTACAATCAAAGGCAAATATTTGTTACATTTATAGTTGATGTAGATCTATAGTTAAAGGCAAAGGTTTACTATATTTATTGCTATAGGCAAATGTTTAATTTATCCATAGTTAAAGGCAAAGGTTTATAATATTCATAGTTGATGGCAAAGGGTTATTATATTCATAGTTAAAGGCAAAGGTTTTATTTATCCACAGTTAAAGGCAAAGGTTTATCATATTTATTGTTAAAGAAAAAATTTTACTACAAGTATAGTCAAAGTCAAAGGTTAAATCCACAGTTCAGTGAAATATGATGCCTGACACTTACTCATTAAAAAGTTCACCTGTATATGGTTTGCAACAATGCACTGATTTATAATTTTCAAAATATGAATAAAAGAATTCATATTTGTAATACAATATTATAACAATATCATAATTATCATGTTATACATATGCATACAGTAAGATTATTTCAGAGACCAATCTTACGTTTTCAGTTCAATGACCAAATTTTTTGTTAAAAGAATTAACTAATAGATATTTCATTTCCTACCTCTCCCATAAAAGGATTTAGGAAATCCCCAACGCTGTCCTGTGGATCATTCTGAAAAAAAAAGAGAAATATCAACAAGCTATATGATACATATATAGCTAGAAAACTAAACACTGGATAGATCATTTCTGTATTGAGAGGACAGACCTTTGATATTGTTCAGAATGAGATTGATTGTAGCTTTCATAATACAAAGTGATATGATCTAATTATTTATAAGGTTGAAAGGCTACTTATAATATTTGGCATATGAAACTCTCAATTTTTTGTCAATGAAAGAATTGGAAAGATTATAATGTCTATTTAGGTTTTCAGGTTTTCATCTCTTCGTTTAAAAGAATTACTTACATCAGGAATGTTAAAGACTAACAAATAAATGCTACAACCATAGAGATTTTTCTTAGTTCTTTACACAGCTATGGAAGCTTTTAACCTACAGACAATACCTGAGTTTCTTTGAACATTGTCCGTGAAGAGAAAGAAATAGGTCCAGGAGACTTGGAGAGAAGCTTGACTTTTTCCTGATGTTTCTCAAAATCAAATGGACTTAGACCCATTTCATCATGATCTACAAAGTATGATTTCTGGTATGACTGACAGGTATATGAAACATAGTTGTGATATATTAAGATGCATCTGCTCGGATTCAAATTAGGGACCCCTGGCTTACTAGTCTTACAACCAATCAAGCTAAGAAAAGATTTCTAGCCAAATGGTAACCTGGGTTACATTACCCCCTCAAGGAAATTACTCATCCTCGAGTTTCAGGCTATAGAGAGCAATACTTGTGAAAGTAGCCAAATGGTAACCTGGGTTACATTACCCCCTCAAGGAAATTACTCATCCTCGAGTTTCAGGCTATAGAGAGCAATACTTGTGAAAGTAATACAAGATATTATTCCCTAGTCTTGTACATGGGTGCCAAATACAACAGAGGTCATCATTTATTTCAATGCCTCCATAAGGATTTGAACCCAGGACCACTGGCTTACTTGTTTGATGTTCAACTGATCGAGCTAAAAGCAGTACACTGTAACTAGTATTTTATCAGGTTACACTTGTATATATAATGTTTGAAGCATTTTCTGTTTTAGTTGATGAATGCATTTTTAATGAATATTGTTGGTACTAATTTTTGCCATTTTCAATTTCTGTATACCAATGAAATATAATGACTAACCAGGCATTGCTGAAGGTGGTGTTTTTGGACAAAGTTCTGTCTGTAGCGAAGAGTCTGGTCTTTGGACTAGCTGTGGTGGAGAGTCCGGTTGTCTAGGTCTTTGGACTAGTTGTGGTGAAGGGCCTGGCTGTCTAGGTCTTTGGGCGAGTTGTGGCGAAGAGTCTGGCTGTCTAGGTCTTTGGGCGAGTTGTGGTGAAGAGTCTGGCTGCCTTGGTATTTGGGCGAGTTGTGGCGAAGAGTCTGGCTGTCTAGGTCTTTGGACTAGTTGTGGCGAAGAGTCTGGCTGTCTAGGTCTTTGGGCAAGTTGTGGCGAAGAGTCTGGTTGTCTAGGTCTTTGGGCAAGTTGTGGAGAACAGACTACAGCTGCATCTGCAAGCAATATAAACACCAGTTACTAAGTAGTTCTGTGTAGTGGTTCTGTGTAACTTATATCTTACACCTGTGTAAAAAGAGACCTGGAAACAATGCTAGCTCAAGACAAAGTCATAGCTTATTAATACAATCAAGTTGCCTACGCAAAGATTCATTGTAAGGAGAAATATGTCTCTTTAGAATGCACAAATCTACGCAATTTTTGCTGAACAGAAACAGTAAAATGATACATTATTAACACAGTGCCTTCATCTTCATAACTTTCCTGCATTTAGAGGAGTATAGGAATATACATTGAATACATTAACCAGAAACAAATTAACTTGAAATAATTTTTACATGGACAACTTGCAAAAAATTCAAATATTATTTACCTGGTATCTTGAGAAAAAGCTGAAGTTGGATAAAGGTATATAGTAAAAGAAGTATAAAATGAAAAGGTATAATGTACTTTTAACAGAGGAATTGAAATTCTTTATTTCAATATCTCAGCTAGGATTTGAACCAGGGACTAGTCTAATGCTCATTTGTTTGAGCTATTGAGATGTTCTCTTTAGTCCAGCTATATACTGCAGCTAGTATTTAACCAGAGATTCATACTCATCCTCGCGTTTCCAGGGCTTACAGCGATGCTTGCAAAAGTAATGCAAAGTATCATTCCTGAGTCCCTACATGGGCACCAATGCAACAAAGGTCTTTATTATCTTCAGTGCATTCACTAGGAATCGAAGCCAGGATCCCTGGCTCACCAGTCTGACATTCAATTGATAAAGCTGAAGATGCTGAGCGGTATATTGCAGCTAGTATTTTACCACATTTACTTACTCAGAAGAACAATAAATCAAAGTGTAATTTGCACAGAGACAGAGATGAGGAAAGTTTTGTAGTATGAAAGCAGTTGAAAAATGGTTATTGTAGGAAAGGTGAATGGAGAAAGGTATTGTTTATACCTGACCTGATCAAGAGTTGAGGAAGGCATTCTTTTCTAGGATATCAAATTTCTTTACCTGAAGATGAAGAGGATGTAGAAGCATTGTTTGGTTCCTTCTGCATTAAGACTGTTTGGTTTTGAGTAGGTACTCTTTGTGTTGATGGAATTTGTCCATTTTGAGCCTTTGGTGCCAATATTTGGCTGCTACTTGGAGCTCTTGTTGTTGATATATTGTCTGAACCAGTCCTTGGTGAAGACATTGGTCTGATATTGGAGGCGTTTGGTGTAGACATAGAATTCCAATTAGGAGTCTTAGGCATTTGCATCTGAGTGATACCTGAAACTCTTGGTGCAGAAATTTGACTTTTGGTTGAAACATTTGTTATGGAAATTTTATTGAAAGTTGGAGCTTTAGGAGCCGACATATGTTTGATACTTGGAGGTCTTGGTGCAGACACTTGGTTTCGAAACTTGGGGGCTGCAGGCACTTGGTTAATGGTTAGGGCTGCTGGAGCAGTTATTCTATTTAGAGTCCTAGATGTTGGCATCTGACTGATGCTGGGAGCTCTTGGTGCCACAATTTGACTGTAGTTTGGGGTTTGACATGCTGACTTTTGGTCAATATCTGCAGGTCTCAATGCTAACATATTATCATAGTTTAGTGATGCTTGATTTAGATCTGAAGCATTTTGTGGAACCAGCTGGGAAAAAAAATCAAAGAATTTTAAAGCACACAAAATCTCTCATCTGAATCTACTCAGAGTACCTATGAAAACTTCTGACTAATTACACAGTACAATGTTTAAATATCATTTACAAGTCTCTATTAGCAAAGCAAAGAAATTCATAAATTAGTAAATTTTGTTTCTAAAAGAATTTTATGATTTCTATCCAAAATTTGTAATTTGTACAAACCTGCTGGGCTTGCTGTTGGACCTGCTGTTTTTGTTGCTGGACATGTTGGAACTGCTGGTGTTTTTGTGTCTGAAGCATCTTTTGCTGTGCTAATTGAGTTTGTCGTGCCTGTTGTTCAAGTTGAGATTGACAATGAATCTGCTGTTGTTTCTGTTGCAGCTGTTTTTGTAAAGGTTGAGGCTGCAATTGCACCTGTTGAAGGGGTTGTTGCATATGTTGAGACTGTCGTTTGCCAGGTGGAAGCAGTATACACTTGAAAATGAATTTTTAAATTACCAGTGCAATTTATTTACAAACATATTTGTATGTTGTAACAACAATCTATTCTTATTTTACTGGTCTATATCAAATTACTTTTTCAAATTTATCTTTAAAGAAACATAGGGGTAGAAAGTAAATTTGTAGATACTTTTGGAGACCATGTCTGTTATGCAATATGAAATTCTTGTTTGACAGAGTTTAACATCCTTTCTAATGGATCATACAGCAATATGAAGTACATGTAATATCAAACTATCAAACTTTTCTATTGAAGTAATAAATAATTCTACAGAAAAAGTGTATGAATATGAAAATTTAAAAAAAAAAAAGAAAAAGGTGACCAGGTGAGCTAAAAAGCCCCTGAGACTGGGTTATGAAGAAGCTACCTGTTGTGGTGGTTGTTGCTTTTGATGTGGGTGTCTTTGTTGGCCTTGCTGGAACGGCTGAGGACAAGACTGTGAGGATGACAGATTTTGTGGGAGGACCATCAGAGGGTGACATGCAGTAGGCCGTAGAGATGAGTTTACGTTTGTCTCCATATCCTTCTCAGTATCAACATCATCTTGTTTCTTACTAAACATACTTAAAAAACAAGGTAACCCAAAGCATTAGTGATCTCCCTTTCTCAAGGCCAAGCCTTAATATATATACCTTGGAAAGATATGATTGGCCAATCATGCTCCTAGAGGAGCTATGATTGGATAATGGGTCCCTCAGTTTCAGTTGTAAAATCACAACTTCATCATGCCACCAAAGAGATAGGGAGTAAGGATATCAACATTTAAGACATTCGTCAGTTTATTAAAATGCTATCTTTCAACAATGCTTGAAAAAGTCATTGATATAATCAAGATGTACATGCAAAGAAGCTTTGAAAGGAGAGATATATATCTCTCTTAACAATTCACAAAATCCTGACACTTTTTTCAGTACAGTTAAATGTTACCTTATTAACATAGAGCCTCCATCTTCATCACTTTCCTGTATTTCCATGCAAGGCTGTAAAGACTCTGTGTTAAAGCTAGGTTGTGTCTCTGAACAGGACTGTGATTGCTCAGAGATCAGACAAACCTGAATAGGCTCCGAACTCAAGTGCAGCTGATCCTGCTGAGAAATCCCACGGGGCTTATCATGACCCAAATTTGCATGGGGATCAACACAGTTTTGACTAGCAGGTAGCTGAACTTGATCTTGAGCAAATGACTCTTTCATGCTAGGTTCAGAAGTGTTTGTGTCCTCCCTTACACTCTTTATTATTTGTTCTTCTGTTTTTTGCCTTGATTCCTTTTTCTATGAACAGAAAATTGACTACATCACAATCACAATATAGTGCCATATATTTGTAATATAGTGGTTACTAATCTGTTTCTATCAAATAAACACGATATACAAAATAAATTCTGTTAAAATCTGATAACCCCTATTTCTCAGGATTGTTATTTCATGACTTGCAAAAAATAACTTCCCCCGTCTTAATTAAATAAATTAAATGCAAACAGTTGAAATGATTAGCTATGTAATCAGATTTTGAAACCAAACCCTAGCTCATTAATTCAGAATCTAAAACCTTAATAGGTAAAAAATATATTCCCTACTTTCAATACATATTGTGAAAGCTCAATCAGTTGAAATGACCAGGTATACAATGCTTTTACATTTTTTAGGAAAATGTAAACTACACTGTAATGGTAAAACAATTGATCTTATTATAAAAGGAAAAAGTACCTCTGTGTGTCTTACATATCAATAAATCAATTATATAAGTGGGAAATGATATTGTTCAAAACATTTCATTTCAATCTGAACTGACTTATCTTACACAATATGTTACGGATGATAAATGCTACCTTTCTGATCTTTTCCTGTATCTGCCTCCTAACTTCCACTGTCTGTCTGATTTTACATGACATTGATTCAGTTGATAGCTTTACAGCTGCTCTAAAACAAGTTAAGGACTGAGTCCAAGTTAGAAGAAATCTAGTGTTATCTGGATTTAACACTATTAGAAAAATATCTTTTTAGTAAGTTATTTTATTCCAGCACATCTGCATCACAAGTTTTTCTTGCTGCTTCAACCCTAGCCTTGCCTTTATGCTATAAAACTGCCATCTCATGATTAACATTCCAGCAATGATTCAATTGCTCTTCCTAAAATTGACCAAAGAAGCCAGGAAGTATTTGTAATTACTCATACCTTACAAAACAAACTTCTTCTCTGGGTGGACATGGCTAATCCTTAGAATATGAAATTAAATTTTGATCAAGCACCTAAGACTGATCCATACATTAAGATTTTTCTTGTAGAATTTGATAATGCCACCTGATTTCACAAGGTCAACTTGATACTGGCCGTATCATGACCTGCTTAAACCATGGAAAGAGGTTGGTAATACCAAGTAGGAATAAAGTCACAAAAGTAATAAATAAGTGAGATACAACTTTTAATGAGAATGGAGTTGTGATCTCATCCAGAGCTGAATGTCCAGGAACAAAATTGTATAACATATTGTACTATAAGAAACTGTTTATAGCTGCAACATAGGTCATTCATTAAAATCAAACCTGCATGTACATATTTAAAGTATTTGACTAAATGTATTCAAATGGTCACAATACAAGTATGACTCAAGTCAACACAACATCTTTGTTAAAAAGGATACAAATTAATAACAAACTTGTTCAGGTCTTTGAGTTCATCATCTGTTGATTCTGTAAACAAGTTGGTGTACATCTTTACAAGTGATCAACAACCCCACAACTCCCACTATCTCAATTGCCAAAGAACCAAACCTTAAAGGTTGATTTCACTTGACAATTGGAAAAGTCAAGCTAGTCAAATTCTTAAATTGTGCTATCTGTAAATCAAACCAAATCATTACCTTTGATTTCATGAATTTGGACATGCAGTTGTTTTATTTGGGTTTCCATTTCTTGGAGCTGTTTTTCCAATGAGGAAACACTACTTTTCTTTTCCTCCAGAGATTGTGCCAGTGGAAACATCTTGTATTTGCCTTGGTAATCTTCCCAAACATCATTGTAGTGTTGCAGGATTTCTTTATGTCCATTCCTTCATCAATAGATTATTCCAAATTTCAAAACACCAGAACAATTATATGATCATAGTGCAATACTTTCATCTGTCACACAACAATACAGTGGTTTCCTTGCTTTTCCATTAAACTCAATATATATTTCATGTTGGTAAAATAAAAGCTGCTTACCACCGATTCAGCTAGGCAGAATTTCTCTTTAGATCATGGTAAGCCAAATGTTTCATGTTAGAATTATGTAGATGGTATGAAAATAATGACCCCTGCTAGTGTAGTGATGGGCCAATGATCAGATATAATCAACTGATGCAATGATCCAAATTTTTCTTATGCAGTTCCATTACCTTATGTTATTGCAAAATCAAACATCATAGTATACATTATAAAAGCCAATTGCCAAAATATTTTGTTCTTACGTCGTATGCAAATTTTAGGACAATGAGGCATTTAAGGTTGAAGTTATGTCAGCATCTGATGTAATATAAGGAAATATCTATGTATAGGATTCAGTGCTGTTCATTTCTTTTCTGCTTTTAAAGAAGATTGCTTTCTCATTATTTATTCGTTTTTGTTATTTAATTTGTCTTGTTACAGTCTTTTGGCTTTTCATGAAAGGAGTTATATAGGTGCAACAAATTATCGAGTATTTAACCCCAAATTTCATCCTTTGATCTGGTGTTATATATACAATTTTTATAAAGAAAATCAACTGCATTCTAGTTCAAGAATTTATCAGACAGCACACAACAAATAAAGAAGAGGAAAGAGTATGCTATACTATGTGGGCACCCAGGGGTATATTCAATGCTGGCGAAAGTGCAAGTTTAAGTGTGCAGACTGAAACCATCTCTCGGTGCTATGAGGATATGCCAACTGCTTGCCAGTCTTCACCTCTGAGAGCCAGCCATCAGAGTCCACTGGTTAACCCCACTACACCCTGTGCCTTGTCCGCTAGATCTATTTTTTGCTCTCACCTTTGGAATTGTCTGGTCCACTGTTCCAAAGAAGAAAGAACTTGCAGCATCTAGTCAGCAATAACAATATATATACACCTGAGTGAACCCACATAAGATGTAATCATTTTACACTAACACACATTCATTACATAGGGAAGGTTTTACACTTACCTTTCATGTTGAGCTGATTCTTCTAAAGCTGTTAACTGTCTGTCTAACGCTTCATCATGTTCTTTCAACACAACCAGGGTCTTCTTCAAACTAAAAACAAAGCCAAGGACAAGGACATGCTTTCTTTTAAATATCACATTTTTAGTCATAAGGTTCCAGTCAAAGGTAATAAAAAGTGGCATTCAGAACTTGGCAAGTTCTCAATTTGTAAAATTTTGCTGCAAGTGTGAGTCTGACTTGGTCAAATCTAAAGCTGCAAAGGTTAAGCCAAAATAAGTAAATAAATCTAGAGTGATGCTAAATCAAACACAAACTCACTAAAAATAATATGTACATTAATCAATGAAAAGATTCATCAGATTAAAAATCCAATTTCCATCACAAAAATTCTAAGAGTGTGTCACTCATTCTAGCTTTGCTACCTTTCACAGTTTTCACGATTGTATGTGTACTGCCGTTGACCTTGGCTGGTGTCATCATCCAGCTGGGATATCTTTTCTTGTAGATCTGCTAACACTGTTTTTCCTTCCCCTATTTCTTTTTCTAGTGCTGTATAATTAATTTGGAATGAAAAGTCACTGTTGATTGATATGTAAAAGAAAAACTAATCTATATCTGTTTAAATTTTTTGTCTTTTTGCAAAGATGTGATCAAAAATCATGTTATTTAACTTAATCTTATTATTTTCCAAGGGCCTAGGACTACACCAAATACACATTTACATGGTAAATCTTACTTAAATGTCCTTCCCAGTTAGCTAAAACAAACATTCCAAAGAACAACAATACTTTTGGAATTCCCTAAATGGGCAACAAATGTAACCTAGGTCCCTTTCTTTACACAGATAATGAAAGACGCTTACCTTCTATGTGCTGGCATTCTTTGTGTATCAGTCGAACAAAAGTCTGGTTTTCAAATTCTGGTGAAATAAAACACATCAACATAAGGAAATTATTTTCCAAGACTCAAGTGAGTATTTAAAAAAAATTAATAGGAGGCAATGTGTCTTGCAGTGATCACTGTATGATAACACTAAACAGGCTCCATTTATCTCTGCTTTATTTTTCAACTTTATGATTACTTATTTTTTGTTCCAGACAAAGTCAAAAACCAAATAACAGTCAAAAAGGCTATGTCAGAACTCTGCTGACTACCAGTTTTTATGTTCAAATCAAAGTTAAGCTTCAGTGTACTAGGTCCATCCTCGCAACATCAAAGATTTATTGATATTCTGCTGCTTAGGATGATGATACTTTTAGTGAATTTATGAATTTAATTTAATATGCTTTTGTACAATTCTTAAGTGAAATCATTGAAACTACTGCAGAATGCAAATTTGAGGTATGTATATAAATGCTTTTTATCCCGCGTCCATCCAATTGCTGTTAAATAGGCCTACTAAGCCTATAAAATAATTATGTGACAAAACGCATTTCACTTTTAAAAGATGAACACTACCGTGTGTTTATGATCATGACATTGTGCAGACAAGGAAATACCTACCGACTTTTTTAATAAGTTTGTCTAAATCATCACCATCCGAATATTGCAGATAATGATCCATTCTCTTGATTCTGTTGATTTCCTTTCAGACAGGGGACCGACTGGACTTGTCACGGGTCCACCCTTTAGTTTCAAGCGTCATGTACACATAAATGTGTGGAAATAGCTTCAATTGTACATAAATTATATATCACAAATAATGTAATAAAGCTGAAAACAATATCAGTTTTCCAACAGCAGACCTACCGATCGTATGAGACACATTTTCAAAGATTGCATCTCAAAGTTCGTCTGCTTTTCTGATCTTCATCCCAAAAATGTTTGAATGTTATGACAAAGCGTCTTGGTGAGGTTCAAAAGGATCAAAGTCACCGATGGTATAAATTGTCGAGTTCGATGGTATCGAAGAGTTCGATCTTTAAACACACTACAAATTCAGTTGCCTATCCATTGTCTTTAATTTTTCGTACTTTCGGATACTGGATCTTTTCCCAGACAATGGAAGCATACTCTAGTGATGCCAATTTTCAAGAAGGCGATAAGCAAAATCCCTCCAACTATGGACCAATTGTAATATTTCGTAATATCAGGGACGTCCCTGGTAATATTGGTTAAGTTTTTTTCCGGCCAGGTCATTCTGCTGTTCATAAACTTGCCGAAATATATCATAAAATATGCGACAATTCGGGAGGAAATACCTGTCTAGTTTTCTGTGATAATTCCAAGGCATTCGACAGTGTGGTGTAAGAGACAGGGAGAAAAGCTAGCTAGTTATGGTATACCAGACAAGTTATTGGATTGGTTAGTGGATTATGTGTCTGAGATAAAACAACAGGTAATTTATGAAAATGGTAAATCTATTTTAAAGTCTACAAATGCAGCTGAGCTCCGTACTTGGTCATATTTTGTTTATTATTAAATATATAACTGATAATATCAAAACTATTTACGGACGATACTTCTCTTTTATGTTCCGTTAATCTTGGTCAGACAAAGTGGGTTAAATAATAAAAATAAACTTTAATGATGTTAGTGATGGATTCGTGGACAGCCATAAGCATATAGGAGTGTTTATTGATTCGAATTGCGAATGGAACTGTCATATAGAACATAATAGTAAACAATAGCTAAACAAAAAGGTGTTCTGGGTAAATTCAAATTTATCCTTAAAAGAAGTACACTACTAGTAGATATTTAGGATGGTTGTACTATTGCTGAAGTAGAAAGGTTAGAAATATCACAGGTCTTCCCTTTTATACAAGCAGACAAACTCTTTGTAATGAAACTGGTTCGGGACTATTATCCCAACGGTGATCCCGTCGAAAACTTTGACTTAGAATATATCTTATCTATCTGTGATTTAAATACTAAATGATTTAATGGAAATAGATGAGAAATGTAATTATAACATAAAGCTTTTAATTCTCATATGGTCTTCAATCACTAAAACTTCAGTGCGTCCCTCACGAATAAGAAATTCTTTTCTCTCATCAACTACAAAATATATGGAATGACATAGATATTTGTATTAGCAACTCTCATTTTATTTAAATCAATTACCAGTAAGACAGACATAACACAGAAAAAATTGACAGCTCTCCCTGATTACGACTTCTTTGTAGCCAATTTAGGTAATATAGCCGTATGTTGATAATTTAAGTGATACAGTTGAATATAAATGCGGTAACTCATGTGAAGACTTTTATCACTATCTCTGTGTTTATGTTGGGTATTATATTTTGCAAATTGTGGAATTTAAATTTTGGTTTTCACCTCCGCTTGACTAATTTGCGTGATATCATTGTGTATCACGCGACCGCCAACGTATATTTACTATATAACAGATCCGCTATACCAGAACCGAATAGGTTCAAAGTCTCACCATATTTCAGCATTTTCGTAAAAATATTGCTGCATAATTTGTTCTTTTAAACATGGATACCTCTCGATAAATTAGTTTTATTCGTTGCATTGAATTTTAAGTAAAACAGTACCATGTATGCAAATGACTCTAGACCTACATAGACAAATTTATGGAACCTATATGAGAAATACCCCTCAGAGAGGATGGTGGGCGTTTCTCCCCACCTTCACCCACCCCAAACCGGAGTGAGTAGACAGAAGATCTATGAAATCTATGACATGTTCCATTGGTGCAGAGAGGAAAGTGACTGTAACCCAGGAACTTCAGTCGACCAATCACAAATAAGTACTTGTATCAAAGTTGACTTTCATTGTCTTCCATCGTTAAAAGGCAAAGTACAGCCACGTCTTCATCTTGAAATTCCCACATAGCAATCCACATTCATATGTAATCTATATCAAACCGACTACGGTACTCGTTCTTATCGTCTCTCGTGCCCGTAAGGAAGAAAAGTCGGCGAGATTTCCCGAGCGACGACGATGATAGTATCGCCATTATGTCACTTCACTTTGCGAGTTGACACGAAATACTCAATAAGGGTAGGTCCAGCTCTAAACAAACTTTAGATATAGTTAGATCGTATGATTTAATTATAGGTTTTTTTTCTTTCTAGTTATGTATAGTTTTTTACGATAGAGTAACTCTGTATATAAGGGATGCTCAAGTGAGAGGTTAACTTAAATCTGAACATCGGGGGATGATGAGAAGTTTATTGAAGTTTTATTTACTTACGTCCTTCACCGGACTCGATTTTCCCCTCCAGAGTAGGTCTGTCTTTTCCTGATGTCCCTGTTTCGATTTCTGCTCTATAGTCTTAAGCTATGTTTTTCAGAACGTTTGTTACATATGCATACCCAATTGTAAATAGACACATTATTTTGATTTACAATAAAATGGAGAAATAACGGTCCCAAAATGTGCCAGTAAAATCATCTCCGATTGTCCTTTTTTCATGTCTTATAATCCTGCTTCCCTACTTTCGGTGTCATAAGACTTGTTCTACCGACAGCTGACGGATGGACGATGCAGGTTGGTAAAGACAAGGAAAGGTATAAGGCTATTATGATCCCAATAATGAGACATTACCGGTGTCGTCAATGATGAAATAAAAGACATTTTGCTTTCTGGAACGCGTGGTCTTGTTTTTCGTGTACAATTTCAGCATTGTCCTTTTGAATCTTTCTCGTTACATATCATGAAGATTGAACTTGAGAAAGATTTTGTTAATAGTGGTTTTTTTTCCGCGGTTAATTTTGGAGAGCTTGACATTACTTGGATCAGATAGACTCGCATGGTGGGTGCCATCGGTGGGGCAGTGATGATTACTCTTCCGGAACACGTGGTTTATTATCCTTGGCTCATTTGCCCCTGTTCTGTGTCTTTATGTCCGGCTGTATTTATGTACTTATCATCTTGTTGTATCAAATTACATCGAAGCATCATAAAAAAAAGATAAAAACAAAACTGTTGTTTTTTTTTACTAAAAGGTTTCAAAAAAGAAAGACATATTTTTCCGTCCTCTATGGTAAACTGTAAGCATATATATAGTGATGATCCGGACCTCTAATATATTAAATGGTTGTTTTCAAACAGTAAACTATATCATAATGTTGATGCAACTGATATCAAACGATAAACATTGAATAAAAGAGTCATCATAATTTATATTTCAAGTTAAATAAACAAATCCTTCATTAAATAAATGTCGTCTTTGCACATCACGGTGAAAGTTAAACAGATAATTTTGTTTACGGGACAGATTTATCTCCCTTGTTTTGCTGGTGCTGTTACGAGCTCGTTGATTGGTTGTTTTCAAACATAAAGCGGGCAAATTGAAAATGATCAAGAACCACCAACATGGCTGCCCGTAAACATTACGATTCGATCGCCACTGACACAGGCATAATGGACTCGGATGAAACAGAAGAAGACGAGGATGTATTCTTCAAAGATCCTCGCAGAAATTTATTAACAGATTTCTCTAAAACAAGCAGCAATGAAACAAATTTGAATGTTGGAGAGGAACACATGAAAGTGTATTTACGAGTTAGGCCCTTCTCAGAAGATGAACAAAACAGACAGGAAAACCAGGTAAACATTGCTTTTGAAACCAGAATTTTAATTTAACAAATAATTCCAAACATTAACAATGCTTTTTTTTCTTACTTGACGTTTTATTCGATGTTGGCAAGTATATTGGATCATCCTGCAGTGTAGTTATAGCGGATCTCCCACTCCTCCCCAACTCCATCCCTTCCCTAAGTTACATCGCGTTGGATATGTGCACCAATCCTTGATTGATTGATTCAGAATTTTGTCAGTGCAGAATATCATCTCTTAAAGTAAAGAATGCACATCTCTCGAACTCATTTAATACAATTTCCACCAGACACTCTTGACAACATTTATGATACATGTAAATTTCAAAATTGACGATAGTTTTCAGTACCTTTTTTTAATTTAGGGTCGTGTTTTTGAAGAATAAAACATTAGCTCTGTAGAGCTATGATTATATCTATAAAGATATATTTACACAAAACAAATTAACACTGTAAAAATTAAAACATACCACAGACAACTTTACAAACACTGATGGCTAATAAAACTTGTGTGACAAAAAAGCTCATGCAGCATAAATAAACGATAGTTAAAAGACAGGAAAATCCAATATACATATATGCCAATATGGCAAAGAGTAAAAATTGACTGAATACATGCTAATATAGCATAATCTAAAACAACAAGTAGAAATTAATTATATAGTGTCACACCCAATTTAATCCATATTATTTTTGACGTTCGATCAGCCTGGAATCAACTCGAGATGTATATATAAAATTGCTGATAGAAAAACTGAATGTAGATTGGCCTATCCCACATCTGTACATTAAAAAGATTATGAGAAATAAAGGAATTTTTTTTTGTATTTCTAATTCAGATAAAACTATAGAAAGTATTCTGACCAATCTGAGTAGATTGTTTAAAGTCTGTAAGTGTGAAGTTAAAGGCTTTTAAACTCCCTGGGCAATATCTAATTTGGTACATATTTACCCCATAGTTCAAAGTCTATACCTTCACATTCTGATTTGCATATGAGTCGCTGCATAATATTTATGTCTTGAAGATGATGTGTCATATCAACAAAGACTACACACATCTAGTAATACATATTTGATTTCTTTTGATATCCTATCAGGTTTTTGACTTGCATGTATATTGATTTCATATTAAGTCATTCAAATGTATCATACTGTGATAGTCTGTCATACTGTGATTGGGAAATATTGACACAGATTTTAACATCAACATACAGTACTGGTAAGTCTGATTTTTTTAGCTGCTATAAAGAAATTCCACCACTGCTGCTGTTTTATGTTATAAATATGAACTGTTGTAGAGCTGTGTGGAGATTGAGGATGACAACCATGTATTAACCCATGCCCCTAAGGATTCTCACACCTACAAAAACTGTACCCACGGTCTTGGCAAAACCACACACAAGTTCACATTCTCCAAAATCTTCTCAGAGACAACAAGTCAGAAGGATTTGTTCGATCAGACTATGCTAGGCCTGGTCAAAGACTTTATCAGTGGTCAGAACTGTCTTGTCTTCACATATGGCGTTACAAGCTCTGGGAAAACATACACAATTCAAGGTTAGTATAAATACCAGTAACAAATGATGTGATTTGATGTTAAGCTTAGGAATATCTATTTTTTAGTTTTTCTTGTGTCACTTATCAAAGCTCATCTGAAAATTGCGATATGAATCAACATTGAACTTTACAACAGATGCATATCCATTGATGGTTTGTCAATATATTTGTACTTGATGTCAAGCTTGTAAATAAAACAATATATATACAAACATGTAAGACTGAGTAACACATATTGTATTTTAGGTGAGCCAAGTGATGCGGGTGTCTTGCCGCGAGCCTTGGATGTCTTGTTTAACAGCATCAGTGGTAAACAGGTGGACGGGATGAAACTCAAACCCAACATGTTCACAGATGTGATGAAACTGTCTAGTGTTGAGGAAGAGGCGGAGAAAAAGTTTAAAGAAAAAACTCTGAAAATGAGCAATGATGATGTAAGTTTACATTTTTTGCATGATGGCAATACTTGAATTTAGGGAATCAAGGCACTAGAACAAATGTGTTGTCCATCAGTTTAACTATCGTCAAGAGCTATAGATTGATCGAAGCAATTTTATGAAATTATTATAATGATATAATACTTTGATATTCACTCTTTGTATTTCAGTCATGAAAACATTAAGCCCCAAAAAACATATCGAAAAGAGAAAATAATGTTAACCATATATGTCATTTTTATTGTAGTGAAATAATTTTAAGAAAATGAAATAACTTGAGAAACAGGGTAGCATAAAAAAGGTTAAAGAAAAAGTGATAGGAAATGTTGACTGACCTCCTTGGACTGTTTTCATGAGACCTTCCCTTCAAAAAAAAGTTAATTAAATTGTCAAAGTTATTTAGATTTTTGTTTTGATAAGTGTAACTGTTTGCTTCTGATGTGCTTGTTTCTGACCTAACCCAATCATTGCTGATGTCACAGGAGCCGGATGTGATGAGCTTACTTGGAGAGGATGCTTCAGATTTAACTAATACAACAACATGCTCCGAGAGTTCTAATGTGTCTTATGCTAACTCAGAGAGACAGAAAGGTAGGAATGGTCGGACTGAAGGTGATAACAGTGTGATTATTTTCAGTCTGATACTGCTTCTTTTGTATAGACAGTGTTTGATTTTGTTGGGTTATAAGCTATTTCAAAATTTCCAGATCCATTTTTTATATTGATCCTTGAATTTCCATTGTCAATTATTCAGCAATTGTAATGATTATTTCTGTCTCAGTTGAAAAGAACCAAAATATGATTGAAATGTCATCCATGCTATATCAGTGACTGGAATCTATTGTTTGTGTGATAGCCTCCATCGAGCCTGAGGATCTGCTGAGTGAGATTGAGGACCGTGTGCGAGAAGAGACGGCTGTCAGTGTGGAGGACCAAGGAAGCATCAGGTTCTCCATCTGGGTCTCGTTTGCAGAAATATACAATGAACAGATCTTTGACCTTTTGGTGTCCATCCCAAAGAAGAAGAATGTGCGAAGACCTGTCCTTAGACTAAGTGATGACAAAAAAGGAAGCCCTTATATCAAAGGTGAAGCATGATGATTAAATACTGAAAGTCTGCATCTTATTATATAAAATTAAGGTTCACAATATGCTGTATCTTCAATGTTTTATTTATGTGTATAAATTACTAAAGCACTAATGACATTTGTACAATACAAAAGCTTAAAAGAATTATGAAGTACGTGAGGTTTATAAGAGAGTCAGTTATTGATATTGAGTTTTAGTGTCCCTGTATGTGGCTGTGTGTCACATGTCTAAGGCATCAAAATATTTCTGTGTCCTAATATGTAAACTTTCCACAGGACTAAAGGAAATCCATGTAACGTCTGCAGACGAGGCATACAAATTATTAACCATTGGTAAACAAAATCTGCGTACAGCATGTACCAAACTTAACCATCAGTCATCTCGAAGGTTAGTATCAGTCTCACCATACTAAAACACCAATTTAATTTTGTTTATAAGAAAAGTTTACAGTGGTTAGATCCGAATGAAATTTGTAACGAGATTACTACTCAGTAAAATAGAAAATTTCATATCTTTTGAAGACATATATGGAATTGTTTAAGCTAAAGCTGTATCCTCCACAGCAATAAGAAGTTATATGACACAGTTATAGAATTTCTCTTTATGTTGGATTCATATGTTTTGTGTTACAGCCACTGTATCTTTAACATCAAAATTGTACGTGTGATGGATGTGGATGACCCCCATGTTGCCAGAGTTAGCATGTATGTATCTATCTATCAGTATATAAATATAAAAAAAACAGATGTTTTGCATCTTACTTCAGAAAAACATAAATTATATCAAAATTTGGTAGAGGAAATTAAAAAATCTCCTTCCAATTGTTGCAAATCTCTTAAAGCTTTTTTTGTTTCCTTCCTTTTTTATGCCCTTATTATCATAATTAACTATTGGTGAACTTGTTTGGCACCGTTCAGGGCTCTCGATCTGCCAGATTTGGGGCCAAACATATCGGCCCCAGTCCTGAAATGGGATGTGAGAGCCCTGCTGTTGTATATCCTAGTTTATGATATTTAAGTAAACATGTTACTCTTTTCAGGCTATCTCTGTGTGATCTGGCTGGCTCAGAGCGATATTCAAAAACACAAAGTAATGGGGAGCGTTTGAAGGAAGCTGGAAACATTAACACGTCTCTGATGACCCTGGGTCGGTGTATAGAAATGCTACGTTACAACCAGCATCACAAGTAAGTAAGGATGATGTGATAAATAGGCAGAATAAATTGTTAGGTATTACAATGAGGTACAACATAATACCTGGTTCTGGTAAAGGAACTTAGCTGAGTAGGAGAGTCAAGCCTTCATGAAATTGTTCCTGCTTTGCAAAAAGTATAACATCATGGAATTTTAGTTATTGTGTGACATTTATGTTTTTTGTTGACAGAGAGAAGTCAAAGATCATACCGTTCCGTGACAGCAAGCTGACACGACTGTTTCAGAATTTTTTTTCTGGTAGGGGAAAGGCAGCCATGATCGTGAATGTCAATCAGTGTGCAAGCATGTTTGATGAAACACTACATGTGTTCAAGTTCTCAGCCATAGCTAAACAGGTTTGTTTTTGTTTTCTTGGTGTAGGTATTTGTTTCTAAACTTTGCTCATCATCATAGAATGTTTGATGAAACACTTAATGTGTTCAAGTTCTTGGCCATAGCTTTATGTGATAGTTCTGCTTTTCTTAAATATTTCTGTCTCTCTTATTGTGGCACTGAGTCTGATATTACAGAAAAAAAGGAATATTAACAAATACTTGTATCGTAAAGATTGGAAGGAGGGATGATGAATTAATCAATTATATTCACATTAAGTTTAAATAGAATTGGACAATTATACTTTGCATGATATGATTATGAAAATAAGAACGAAATGTGTGAGAAAATTGATAATGTTTAAGTCTCTGTATTGAAATTAGGAGGGAACCTCTTCGATGTTCATAGTAGTTTGGTGATTGATAAATTGAACATACAGGTCTAGTTTACCCTTTTTATTTTCTTACATGTGTCAAGTTTTTAAATATCAGTTATTAGCATTGAGAAAAGGACCATAATTTGTAATTATCTGGTATAAAGTTTGGCTAAACTGTTTAGGACTTGAACATTTTACAGGTGGTTGTTGCACAGAAGCCAGACCCACCACCACGGCCAAAGTTACTGACGATATCTGTACCTCCGCCTGTTGAGTCAGTCAGAGCACCATCTATTGCCTGGGCAACTCCTGGTATGTGTCAGCACCTTTTACATAATAGATTATATTGTCATTTGGACAGAAAATGTCTACCTCAAGAGCTTGGTGAAGATTATTCTTGTTTTGAGATCTTGATCAGAAAAGGTAACATTCAACTCAGAGATATAAAGTTATCTGTGTAAGATAACATGTTACTAGGAACATCATGTACTCTTTTTAATTCATAAACTGATTTTTATACATCAAATACCAGCTTCGTATTTACTTATTCAGGCAATGCAGTATATCATAGAGAATCTACAATTTGAATAAAAAGCCACTATTCATTTGGTGTTACAAACATTGTACTGTGTGATATTATCAGTTTTTTATATTATGATTGAAGGACAACTCTACACAGCAGAGAAACTGCCCCTCCCAGAGGATGAGGAGGATAACTTGGGGGAGACAGATGAAGTGGCGGTATGTTTACTCTATATGTGCTGGGTATGGTCCCCTGGACATGGCTTCCACTAGTACAGACAGAAGTGAGAATACATAGTCTCTGGGTACATAGTCTCTGTGTAGGGATAATCCTGGTTTGAATGGTTTACATGTTTGTGTATTGTGACTTTCCTCAGTTAAATGGAACACAAATTTTGTGATGTTAAGGGCTAGAAAAACTAATGTACCCACAGTCATAGTGATTTCTACCACCCCACCCCCTAGTTTTACAGCCAACAACATTCTGTTTCCTATATAAACTAAAAAATACATTTTCCCAACATGGTGAGAGAGAAAAAACATTAAAGCTATAAAAAATTTGTCAAATCTTCAACAATATTTGAATATTTGGTTATGTTTTTCCTAATTGATCCAGACCCAGGCTTCTGTTGATTTTATATAGAAACTCGATTTTGTAGATTTTAGAGTAGTGAGGATATAACTTTAGGCAGTGCTGCCTGCTCCTTGAATTGATAGATTTACCTATAGATTACTACCTTATTGTTAACAGGAACTAGTGCAGGTGATTGAGGAGATGGAAAAGGAGATCCGTGGACTCCGGAAAGAAAAACTGCACCAGGAAGGTCGTATTCGTGAGGAAGTCTGCCAGGAAATGATGAAACAGTTTGTTGCTATTGAGAATGAGTGCAGGTGAATATGTAAACTTCCTTCATTTCCATCCTAAAAAGGAGGGCAATTTTAAGAATGTAGCAATACTTTCTTCACAAAACATGAAATATACAGTGTTGTTTTCTGTGGCGAATTTTACATGAGGTAAAGAATTATCAACAAGTGAAAGCTTCCTAGTTTACAGTATCAGAGGACTGTGCTGGTCATATTCTTTCTTGGTTTTCTAATAGTTGTGTAGGAGCTATATTATTTAAACAGACATTTATACAAAATCTTGTCAGATTTTATCATACCATGGTCTTCATGGGACAACATCTTAATGCTATTCCATGTTTAATTTAGTTTTTGTGGTGACTATTTTTGAAAGCTTCATATGAAAAAAAATGTTAAAGATTTAAAAAAAAATTGCCCCACAGTGCTTTGTGTAGGAGTGAAATGACTGAGCAGTGATCCTCACAATTGTGTTATATTTTGTAGGGAGCGAATTCGATGGACAGAAGAGCTAGCCGAGGAGACCATGGAGAGGAGAATTAAAGTCTTAACTGATGCTTATAAAGAAGAAAAGAAGTCGGTCAGAAAGGGTAAACAAAGTCAGCGTATGGAGGACGATGACGATGAGTGGGTATCCAGTATTCTCCTTCATCAAGAGAAGGTCAAAGTTGAGGTACGTCAGCGGCCAGATAAATATTATCCAGCTATTTACTGGTGTTTCTAGAACAGATAAATTGACTTACAAGCGATTAAGTTGGTGTAGGCCATATTTACCAGTGTTTCTAGATAGATAAATTGACTTACAAGCGATTAAGTTGGTGTAGGCCAGTAGTCAGATAAACATTGTTCAGCTATATATCAGTGTTGGTAGAGCAGGGAAGGAGAAATTTTATTTAACTTAAAATTGCAAGTTTATGTTACATCGCACATGGCACTGAAAGGAAATAAATTCTTAATTCTTTTTATAGGAAAAGGAGAAAGAGATATCTGAACTTCAGAAACAGGTCAGAGAGCTGAAACAGCAGGTAAGATGGAGAAAACTCGGAATCTCAGTGTGGTAGACTGAAATTAACTCATATCACATGTAAAGAAATGTTTAGTGACTGAAAAGTATTCTTATCTTTACAAAGGGCTGTGATAGCTCAGTTGGTATGTTGTTGAGTCAAAAATTCAAGGGGGATATGGTTTTATGCTTCGTTGTGTTTCTCAGGGAGTTGAGAAATGGTCCAGTGTGTGCAGTCATGATTGTGTCCTTATTCTAGTTTACATCAGCTTGTTTTTTGAACATTTTGTAATTTTTTGTTTGCTTTTGTTTCGTTTTTTTTTTTTTTTTTTTTTAAAAAAAGTGTATAAAATCACTGGAATAGAGTGGGATGAAGAATTGAATTCCATTTTAAATGTCATTTACTTCAGTGCCTGGAATGTTGATAACATAACACTCTTAATTAACACAAGTTTACTTTTAGGAATTTAAGGAGGACAGTAAAGATGACCAGACGTCACTGGTTGAGGCGATGTCTCATCAACTGAAGGAGCTTCGGGCGACTATCACAGAGAAGGTAGGTATGATTGTAAAGTCAAGGTTTTACAGGTATCAAAATTTCTGTCTTGTGTCCAAGAAATTCCCTTAATAATGAGTGATAGCTTTGAAAGTTGAAATGGAATTGTTATCAATTAAAAAATGTCTTTGGAATCAGTGACAAGTTAGGGCAATTAAAAATTTCTTTAGAATCAATGACAAAGTAGGGCAATTAAACATTTCTTTAGAATCAATGACATAGGGCAATTAAAAAAATTCATTAGAATCAATGACAAAGTAGGACTTAGTTCTACAAAATATATGTATGGTGCTTCTTCTCTCTTAGTGTAATGACTGTGCCCCGAACTTAAAAGATACAAACTGGATAGCTGGTCAAGTTTTCTTTGTTTTGAGCAAATGGAAATAATAGAAATGTATCCTCTATCATGTATATTGGAAATATACCTTCAAACATATGCTGTTATGCATGATCGCATGTCTGGAAGATTTTATGCTGAAAATATTGCATACAACCATGGATATGAATCTGATGCAATTCATGCATAAAATATCTCTAGCTTAGCAGTAAATATATTCACAGGAAAGAATGGTCAGTTTACCTCACTTAGTGTGTTAAGATTTGCAAAGTAACAAGAGTGAAGATTTCTTGTTAAAAATATGGTTATTTGCATCAGAAATATATGTATGATATTCTGCCTTAGAGCATCACCTATGTACTGTTTATAGATGGGTGATATTTTTGGTATGGTATTCTGCCTTAGAACATCCCCTATGTACTGTTTATAGATGGGTGATATTTTTGGTATGGTATTCTGCCTTAGAACATCCCCTATGTACTGTTTATAGATGAGTGATATTATTGTAGGACGAGGAGATCTATAAGCTGAATGAGATGTTGGAGGAAGCAGGAGAGACATTTGCTGAGAAGGAGACGGAACTTTCCCGTTTAAACAACCTCATTTCAGATCACAAGGCCAAAGTAAAAGAACAGGTGATATTTTCATTTAATTGTTGACATCAACCTTTAGAAATAATTGTTGATATCATTTTGCCAGTGAAACATAGAGAACTATCTCATGTATAAAAGTGTTATTTTACACTAGAGAAAAATAACACTTTTGCAGATTTATAGCAATTAAAAGAGAGAACACAAATCATTTGAAAAAATTGTCAAATCATAAAGCCCGGTACAAAAAACACCAAACCAGACAACTGAAGGTGTTGATTATTTATGACATGACCTTCATTTCCATGGTAAATGTTAATTTCCATGAAAGTCAGCTGACAGACTATATTTTGTTGCATACTGCGAAGTGAGTGAGTAGTATCCATGAAAAGCCTAGTCAGCTTCCTTGTTTTATATTTGTTCTAAACATGCCAGTAATTTGGCTATTTTGCTTGTGAAAATGTAATAGATAGAATTGTAAATTGGTGAAAGATACTAAAATATTAGACACGCTTGTGAAGTATCTTTGTTATTACTGAAGACACTATTAGATATCCTCTATCCACATTATTATCCTTTTGTCTTGAATACATATTGATATAGTCAGAACTGTGTTGGATACATCAGAAGATATCCATAAACATAGAAACAAGCTACTTCACTACTGATGCAAATCCATTGACAGCTTAGAACATAGAAACTAAAATAGAAGTAAAACAATGGTGATTTGTTTCTCACTTGGGAAAGTGAGATTGGGTTTACTTTCTGACGGCCATGTCGTCATTCACTTTTCACTTAGTACAAGTGCTATTCCAATCAAACAAGGGTTAATAAAAAATGGTAATATTGACATCTGAACCCACAAAATAGATCACATGGATTTTGTTTTTGATGTGCGTTTCGGACAAAAGCTTCAGATTTTGAAAAAATTGATTACAAAGTCTTTTTGACTTATTCGCTTCAGATTTAGTGTACAGCCATATTGGAACAAGTCCTGTAAAATGTCTGGTTTTCCTCTTTCTCCTTGAGAAGAGTGACATTTCTGGTGTAAAAGTGACATATTCAATTGAATTTTGAGAATTGAAGAATTTACATAATTTTCATCCCGTTTTTATTTTAATGAGTTGATGTTAAAATATCACAGCCACATATCTATGGTTTACATATTATTACAATGATAAAATTTAAGAGAAGGGAGTCATTAATTTTTGTATTTTGCTTAAAATTTCCATACTAACAAAATGGGATGGGCAAGACATTGTGAAATATGTTCTAGGAAGAAACATCACAGTTGATTGTGCAGAGAGATCAGATTGTATTTTGACTGGTTACAGGGTAAAACGATAGCCGAGTTGGAGGAGGCACTGAAGGAGAGTCAACTTGCCCTTCAAACTGCAGACAGACGCCTCACACAACAGGAGGATAATGCTGCCACCCAAAATGAGGAAAAGGTCAAAATACAAGGTACAAAGGGAAAATTTCCTAATTTAAAAGTCAGATCTTATAGTTCCAGAGTAAGCAAAACACCCCCTCTGTTCTCCTGTATGGAGAATGAGGCCAGCACTAGTGATGATAACAACATTATTTTGAAACCCACTGCAGGACTAATATCAAAACTTAAACCCAGCAAGCGAGTCTTACAGCTGATAGTTACACCTCTCCAGAACAAAATCCTAGCCCACCACACTCGCACCAGCCTTCTAAGGCTGCGCAACTCACCTGCCAAAGATCCAACACGAGGCCGTGAGTGTATGAAAAACATCCTAGGACCTGAGAAAGAGAACTCTAGAGGACCTCATCAGAGAAGCAAACGGAAACTTACAGAGGATAAAGACACCAGTCTAAGCAAAAGGCGTAGAGTAAGTTTAAAAAAGCATCGCCTTAGTGGTAGCAGGGAAACTCGGCGACGGACATCAGGGAAAAAGTACAACTTGAGGAGCAAACGATTCTAATGGTCAGAATTCATTGTGTGATACAGAACACTGGGTGGTTGCTAGTTACGAAATTTATTACAATGAGAACCTTGAATTCCTCTACTTGTAATATCACTGAAAACCTAGAAACTGGACCTGTGAACAGAAATCAGAAACACAGATGTCTTTCAAGGGCTGGCACCTTTTCTTTCATTGTAATGTCATTGTGTGACATTCTTACCATCTGCCTTGGTTCAGCTCAAGATTTACATCAAATGGTTCATTGAATTTTATGTCACATAGATTTTTATATAACATATTGATGCTAGTTCTGATACAGACCCACAGGTATTAGATATATCAGCTGGTTGGTTTTAATCTGAATGTTTCTTGCTGGTCCATTTTGAGTTTCTTTTAATTAATTTTTTATGTGATAAAAAGACAATGCCACCTAATCTTTTTATGAATGTTTTACTTTTGAGTACAAACAGTAAATCATCAGTGAATGTGGTAAGAGTATAAATGGCACTGTAGACATGGTAATGATAAGTGATGTATAGATCAATTTCATCAAGGATTGAATTTTTTCAGAAACCACTGATTAGTCATTGTTTGGAAGTAATTCCCAGCAGTAGTAGAGGAAATAAGACACAGTTTTCTATCCAATCCTGCCATTATGTACATTACTATTGTATAAAATCTTGTGAGGGGATCACGATAGCTCAGTCGGTAGTGTGTTGACCTACACAACCTCAGGCAAAGATCAAAGGTGTGTGATAGACATTCCCTCCCATGGTGGTTTCTCAGGAAACTGAGAAACTAACCAGTCTGTGTTGTCATTAAGCAAACAAGTTAAGTCTTGACTACTAGAAATAGTAGGAGCAAATACTGAACCTGCTTCTAAGTTCTGGCGATAGTTATTTCATGGATAGACAGTTTATGAAAGGAATTGATACACTAACATTTACTTGCTGGACGTATAGTCTATTCCAGTGAAGAAATATCTGCCTGGTTATAGGACTGCAATATTAATTCGTAAGTTGGGTTTCTTTCTTCACTGTAAATTACTAATTGTATGTGTAAACTAGCACCATTCAATAAAACCTTTAATGAGTTCGAACGTGAAGTAGATGTTCTTTTGGAACTGCACTAAATGATGATGTAGAATTCATGTGTGTGATATAATCAATTTAATGCTAAACAGTTGTATGAAGTGTGTTATAAAAATGATCCAGACTACACAGAAATTAGTTCAATAACATCAGGTAACCCATTAAAGTCAAACATTTTTGTGTATTTAAAATCATGGTTTCTTGGACTTTGAAATTTCCTAGATTTTGATATGTTTTTCTGATTGTGAGTTACCAGTCAAGAAATTTAAATGTTAAGTTGACTTTACATATCTTTTTTATCAATACCAGAGACAAATAAGAGTGCTTGGTATAAATACCATGAAACTTCATGGAACTGTAGATAGAATGGGCGAGGCTGTGATGTTAGACAGTGATTAGGTATGATATGTGATATAGTTTCAACAAATATGTATAGATCGATGATGTTTGTGACACTGTTATAAGATTATGTATGTTAGCTTTCTATGGAGTCAGGTGATTGTGGTACAGACAGTCTTAGCCTTGCAAGTCACACTAACGGTATTAGGTGACTCGAATGCTGGATTGTGTTTGAAAAGATAAATAGAAATTGACCCTCCCAAAATACTAACTTGACATTAACACGGCTTAACCAGGCCATTGTTTTTATTTATGCTCCAATCAATATAATGGTATTTTTGTCATTTATTTGCTTTATTTCATAAATTTGTTCTTCAAAAATGTCTCTCATGATCCTTCTGTGAAGGCCCAATATCCTGTATGTGTTTATGTATTTGTGATTTGAATTGTACACAACAAGTGTAATCATGGTCAAATCTGCTCTTTTAAAATCACATAAAACAACCTCTGAACATTTTGAAGTAAATATGTTTTCTAATAAAAACTTGTTATCTATGATTAATGGTTTGTGTTGTGTGGAAGTTAATGCAGGTGATTCTGTGTAATTCTGGCAGAACAATCAACCCCTATCTGTCCCTCATACTCACCTGTAAACAGATACATATTGACAAATACCACCTTCAACTGTTTGTCAGTATTTGTAATTTTTCAGTTGTATCTTTGTTTTTGTAAGTCAATGTTGCAGGTAACTTTGAACTATAACCATTCAATTATCATCTTTTGCCATGTAATGTTAAAAATAATGATAATTCAATTTTTATTTTATAAAAATTCTAGATGTATTTCTTCCAAAAGTTCTTTTGCATCAAAAACTGCTGTGCTTTTGTGATTTGCTGTAGGTGTGTTTGTGTCTCGTTACAGGTGAGTGCTGTATGAGTTCCCAGTCCTGGGGAGGGGTCTGCCAGTCCTCACAGAATCACTGATAATGCCCAGACTTTTACCATTCGAATTTTCACACTTTATTTTGCTATAATTTGAGTACAAAACCTTGAGATTATTAAAGCCACACAATTTTTTCATACCCAAGGCATTATCCCCAAAGTCTGGGCATTATTTCTGTTCGCCGATTTGGTGAGTAATGTGACTAAATACAGAACTGCACTCAAGGACAAACGAAAATCAGATGTTCAGTATCTGTCATTTTGCACGCAAACAGTTTATGATTTTTTTTATAACGTTATCTGTTTCAATAAGAGACAGTATTCAGAACATAGTAAGTTTCCTTTCTATTTGAGATCTTTGAGGTGAATGTACTAGTGTCTAAAATCTCTCATTTTACTTTAGAATTTTACAGGGAAAGCATGCAAATGACAGAAAAATAAATGAAAGATTGGACTTTCCTTAGATTGCAGAACAAAATATTGAAAGACTTGATGTCATGAAACCATTAAATATAATGTTGAAAGGAAATGATTAAAAATGTGTTTTGGACAAGTATTTGATAGGATTCAAGACAAAAGGATAATTTTCTGTTGTCAGGAATGACATAAAACTTGAAATGAGATTCTCTGTCTGAAGCATATCTCTTGTTGGATGGTGAATGATTACCCCTATAGGGATGATATATCACTGTTGTAGTTCCTGGAGAGGGTACTTGACTTATGCAAATAGAGTTGACCTGTGTAGGTATACAAGATCAAAAATAATTATTCACGTCCTTATTGGCAAGGTAGGGGATCTCAACACTCTGGGTATGATTATTATGTTGCAAACACTCATCAAGCCTTGTGTTTGTAACTTTATCATCCTCCCTATGGTTTGAGATCCACCTATCTCATCCCCAAAGGAGTTAAAGAGTCTATTAATCGACACATTAAGAGATGTGATATTTCTTCGTCTTATCCTCACATAACAATTGATGTCATGGCAACAATTCAATGACATCACACCTACAATTTACTAATGTCACTTCAATAATGTCAAGCATTACATACACAACAAAGGTTAGTAAAGTGGACGGGTCATTCACACCTAGAATTTACTGAGGTCACTTCAATAATGTCAAGCTTTACATACACAAGGAAGGTTAGCAGGGTGGACGGATCATTCACACCTTTTCGTGTGACATGAGAGCACATCAACTGTCGGCGAAAGATACTGCTTACATTTGTCAAACTTTGTGTTTGTCAGCTCAGAAATATTGTTTCTCAAGCTAAAATTCATTGACATCACACCTACAATTTACTAACGTCACTTCAATAATGTCAAGCTTTACATACACAAGGAAGGTTAGCAGCGTGGACGGATCATTCACACCTTTTCGTGTGACATTAGAGCACATCAACTGTCGGCGAAAGATACTGCTTACATTTGTCAAACTTTGTGTTTGTCAGCTCAGAAATATTGTTTCTCAAGCTAAAATTCATTGACATCACACCTACAATTTACTAACGTCACTTCAATAATGTCAAGCTTTACATACACAAGGAAGGTTAGCAGGGTGACACCTTTTCGTGTGACATTAGAGCACATCAACTGTCGGCGAAAGATACTGCTTACATTTGTCAAACTTTGTGTTTGTCAGCTCAGAAATATTGTTTCTCAAGCTAAAATTCATTGTCACACCTACAATTTACTAACGTCACTTCAATAATGTCAAGCTTTACATACACAAGGAAGGTTAGCAGGGTGGACGGATCATTCACACCTTTTCGTGTGACATTAGAGCACATCAACTGTCGGCGAAAGATACTGCTTACATTTGTCAAACTTTGTGTTTGTCAGCTCAGAAATATTGTTTCTCAAGCTAAAATTCTTCTGTATCATCTTTAAGTTGGTAAAATATTGTAGTTATCATCAGAAAGGCATCAGTATCAACATGAAAAGAGCAATGTAGGAAAAGAAGAAACATTGTGAAGAAAAGTCAATGTTGGGACATTGACAGAACCAAAGTGATATTCAGTCAATATTAATCATCAATACCAGCTTTTTATGTGACTTGTTAGAAAATAACGAATGTACAGTCAAAAGAAATATGAACCCCATAAAGATTCCCAGAAATATGATACAGGACTAGTGCAGTGCCAAGGAATGAATGAAACCGTATAATAGATGATAAATTTGTTTTGATGCCTAAAATTTTTTATGTTTAACTACAAACTAATGATTATAAATCTGCTTTCCAAGAATGACATATACTTTAAGAAATTGCTGTTGTATTTGTAAATAGTACCAAATTATTGGATATAACTTGATTTCTAGAAATTGTTAGTGGATAGATATGTACACCATGATATTACAGAGGAGCTGACCACAGTCCAGGGATGTGTCGGGTTCCTGGAGCAGACAGTCAAACAGAAGGAAGAAGAGGTGCGTGTGTGGAAGTCACGATGTCAACGAGCAGAGGAGGACAGCATAAAGCAGGAACAGGCATTGATCAACGGCTACAAAGCTGAGATCTCTACACTCAAACAACAGGTAAATATAGTCTGTAGTGTATGCAGGAGTGGGGCCTTGATCAACAGCTACAAAGCTGAGATCTCTACACTCAGACAACAGGTAAATATAGTCTGTAGTGTATGCAGGAGTGGGGCCTTGATCAATGGCTACAAAGCTGAGATCTCTACACTCAATCAACAAGTAAATATAGTCTGTAGTGTATACAGGAGTGGGGCCTTGATCAACAGCTACAAAGCTGAGATCTCTACACTCAGACAACAGGTAAATATAGTTTGTAGTGTATACAGAAGTGGGGCCCTGATCAACAGCTGCAAAGCTGAGATCTCTACACTCAAACAACAGGTAAATATAGTTTGTAGTGTATACAGAAGTGTGGCCCTGATCAACAGCTGCAAAGCTGAGATCTCTACACTCAAACAACAGGTAAATATAGTTTGTAGTGTATACAGAAGTGTGGCCCTGATCAACAGCTGCAAAGCTGAGATCTCTACACTCAGACAACAGGTAAATATAGTTTGTAGTGTATACAGAAGTGGGGCCCTGATCAACAGCTACAAAGCTGAGATCTCTACACTCAAACAACAGGTAAATATAGTCTGTAGTGTATGCAGGAGTGATGCCTTGATCAACAGCTACAAAGCTGAGATCTCTACACTCAGACAACAGGTAAATATAGTCTGTAGTGTATGCAGGAGTGGGGCCTTGATCAACGGCTACAAAGCTGAGATCTCTACACTCAATCAACAAGTAAATATAGTCTGTAGTGTATGCAGGAGTGGGGCCTTGATCAATGGCTACAAAGCTGAGATCTCTACACTCAATCAACAAGTAAATATAGTCTGTAGTGTATGCAGGAGTGGGGCCTTGATCAATGGCTACAAAGCTGAGATCTCTACACTCAATCAACAAGTAAATATAGTCTGTAGTGTATGCAGGAGTGGGGCCTTGATCAATGGCTACAAAGCTGAGATCTCTACACTCAAGCAACAGGTAAATATAGTTTGTAGTGTATACAGAAGTGGGGCCCTGATCAACAGCTGCGAAGCTGAGATCTCTACACTCAAACAACAGGTAAATATAGTTTGTAGTGTATACAGAAGTGTGGCCCTGATCAACAGCTACAAACCTGAGATCTCTACACTCAAACAACAGGTAAATATAGTTTGTAGTGTATACAGAAGTGTGGCCCTGATCAACAGCTACAAACCTGAGATCTCTACACTCAAACAACAGGTGAACATAGTCCGTGTTATGCAGGTTGCGGCCCACATCAAATGGTTTATACCAAGTGATTGCAAATTCTACTCTGTTTGAACAAATTCTATCTGATCTGAGGTTTTTGTGCATATTTTGCAGATTTCAGAGCTGAAATCCAATTCGAGTGTGATGAAGGCTGCGTGTGATTCATCTCCAAGGAAGAAAGGAGCAGAAGAAGACGCATTTCACCATAAGTTGTCTGTCCAGTTGAAGGAATTACAAGCTGAACTAGACAAAAACTCAGCTGTCACACTGGAGCTTCAGCAGGCACTAGAGACGGCCAGGTAAGTGGACAAAATTAAAATCTTAGTCATGATTTGCCTTGAAGATCAGTTTTCTTTTGTCCTTGTCATACCTACTGCTATGTAAATTAATTAAAATACTTTTTTTTATCCTATTGGTTGTTACTGTAGTAGTGGAATTGTTACTGTGTGTTGTGATCCAGTGCAGATCCATTCCTTGTGTACTGTCCTGTTCACTGAGTTATAAATTATTGCCTGTTGATGCAGGGCTGTGAGTGAGGACTTGGACCAACAACTTGGCCAGGAAAAAGATGCCCATGCTGATACTAGAGCCGAGCTATCTCGACTCACAGAAGAGAATGAGGAACTTAAGCAACTCAAGGTCAAGGTTGCACAGCTAGAAAACAGTTTTGAGGACCGGGAGCAAAACCTGGCTTCTAAGGTAAAATATATATCAGAGATACAACAGTAATACACGTATATCATATTACTATATCCTTCAATAAGCTGAGGGATCCTATTATTTTACCTTTTACTTTTTACACAAAGTCTGGGTGTGGGCTTTTTACAGGACCCCAGCGAGCCAAAATGTTACCTCTTACACAAAGTCTGAGTGGGCTTATTACAGGACACCAGGGAGCCAAAATGTTACCTCTTACACAAAGTCTGGGTGTGGGCTTTTTACAGGACTTCATGGAGCAAAAATGTTACCTTTTACACAAAGTCTGGGTGTGGGCTTTTTACAGGACCCCAGCGAGCCAAAATGTTACCTCTTACACAAAGTCTGGGTGTGGGCTTATTACAGGACCCCAGCGAGCCAAAATGTTACCTCTTACACAAAGTCTGGGTGTGGGCTTTTTACAGGACTTCATGGAGCAAAAATGTTACCTTTTACACAAAGTCTGGGTGGGCTTATTACAGGACACCAGGGAACCAAAATGTTACCTCTTACACAAAGTCTGAGTGTGGGCTTTTTACAGGACTTCATGGAGCAAAAATGTTACCTTTTACACAAAGTCTGGGTGTGGGCTTTTTACAGGACCCCAGCGAGCCAAAATGTTACCTCTTACACAAAGTCTGGGTGTGGGCTTTTTACACAAAAAATGTTACCTCTTACACAAAGTCTGGGTGTGGGCTGTTACCTCTTACACAAAGTCTGGGTGGGCTTACCCCCAGCGAACCAAAATGTTACCTCTTACACAAAGTCTGAGTGGGCTTATTACAGGACACCAGGGAGCCAAAATGTTACCTCTTACACAAAGTCTGGGTGTGGGCTTTTTACAGGACCCCAGCGAGCCAAAATGTTACCTCTTACACAAAGTCTGGGTGTGGGCTTTTTACAGGACCCCAGCGAGCCAAAATGTTACCTTTGACACAAAGTCTGGGTGTGGGCTTTTTACAGGACCCCAGCGAGCCAAAATGTTACCTCTTACACAAAGTCTGGGTGTGGGCTTATTACAGGACCCCAGCGAGCCAAAATGTTACCTCTTACACAAAGTCTGGGTGTGGGCTTTTTACAGGACTTCATGGAGCAAAAATGTTACCTTTTACACAAAGTCTGGGTGGGCTTATTACAGGACACCAGGGAACCAAAATGTTACCTCTTACACAAAGTCAGGGTGTGGGCGTATTACAGGACCCCGGGGAGCTAACCTGTTACCTCTTACACAAAGTCTGGTTATGGGCTTATTACAGGACATTGAAATAATATTGGTTGGTTAACACTACTGAAGGGGCATTGATAGCTCAGTTGATAGAGTTTTAGTGTATGCAACCTCTAAAGCTTGTTGAGTACAATTACAATGACTCACATTGACAAAATGGTGGCATCGGACAAATTTAAGGATTTAGGATTAACTGTAGGAAGTAGTAGTTTTCCTTAGGATGATGAGACTAGAGCTACTTACTATACCGAAATAACTTCTATATACTTTACTGAGGGGACTTCATTCAAGGTTAATTTAATGTACAATGTTTAGGCTACATTTTGATATCCTGATGTGAAAGAACTGTTTATTGTTTGTTTTTATAAGTAAATTAATTTGCTGTACATGTATTTGGCTATTGTTTACTGCTGGGCTGATGACCATAAACAATACTCAATCTTAAGTTCAAGCATGATTTTTATTATTTCTGATTTAATCAATGAAAACACTTTAAAAGGTTGAAGAAAATCTCAGAGCTGAGGGTTTGATAGTGGAGCTTGAGGAGCAACTGAAGACATTGAAATCTGCAGACTACCCGGCTCAAATAGCGAGGCTGGAGGAGGAGATGGCCACACTCCAGACATCACTGGTCAACAAGGAGGAAGAGTTGGAAACTCTTACAGAAAAAGTTGAGGAGTTAGAAACAGTCAACACTGGTTTACGAGACATGGTCAACCAGACAACAGCTGACCTCCAGGCAAAGGACCATATACTTGCAGAGTTGTCCAGCAAGGTCAAGGTAAACCATGGGTCAAGGTCATAAAGTAAATCTATGGATCTCAGTTGTGACTGGTCTACAGTCTACCTTTAAAATATTTGGTTTAAGTAAAAGTATCTGGATTGTGTGTGAACTGGTTTACTACAATTATTTTGTCCAAGAGATAGTTAACATTGGATGAATTCAGACAAAAATATGACACTTAGCTTTACCGTAAGAGACCTTATCTGTTATATAGGTAAATAGGTGAAAGGTCATAGGGAAAATTGACCTTGAGTCTGACAGCAATTAAGATAGAACCTACTTCAGACATAATTGTATATCTATACGACAGCAAAATCCTTACCACATTAAGACTGAGCTGGCATGATATTTTGTAGGTAAATGAGGATATGAAGCAGAGCGCCCTGTCTCCAAGCAGCCCTATGTCCAGTCTACAGCGACGGATGAGGGAGATCAGACATGAGTCTGAGGCCACAAAAAATGAACTGACTTCAACTCTCAAGGAACACAAGAAACTACAAGGAGAGTTCACGGTAGCCAAAGAGACGATCAAGGTGAGTCGAGAGAATCGGGAGTCTTAATCAAGGTTATCTTATGACATCGCAGTAAGGGTTAAGAGGCAATGGTTTATTCAACATAACATATGTGATATTTTACACAGCTAAGTACACATGTTTCTGAGTTTTTGATGACAGCTAGACTTGTTTTTTTGTTTCCATTTTTAAACTACTTGACACGCCTCCTGTTTTAATTTGTGCAGAAAGAACAGGAGAAGACCCAACAACTGACTTCGCACATTAAGGACCTAGAATTCCAGCTTGACGAGAGCCAGATCGATCGGTCACACATCATAGAGGATCAGAAAACTGCAGAAGAAAAGGCTAATCAGTTACAAGTTAAAGTTGAGGAACTACAGAAATGTGTCGAAGATCGAAATACACAGCTGGCAGAGCTCAACACGGAGATCAACCAATTAATATCAAAAGGTGGCATGCTTTCTTGGATAAAAAAAAGAAAAGAGCAATGTTTGACATCTATTTAAAAAAGAAAATAAAGATAAATGTATTGTACTCTTAAATATTGTTTATAAACAAGCATGCTTGGATTATTGGTTTAAAAAATGGCCAATTATGCCTCACCAATTTATTGGGGTGGTGGAGGGGAGGGGAAGGGGAACAAAATGTATTATCTTCGTCCATACATCCCTTCTGTCCTGTTCTGAGAACATTTCAACAGCTTTGGTTCATATTTGCCTCAATATCATAAGATCTACATCTGATCAGATTCTTTATGGTATGGGAGCATTCATATCTTACAAACATTTTCTGGTTTTCCTCTGTTTCTACTCTTGCCTAATCCCAATAAAATATATCGTGTTTTTTCATTGATAAAGCTAATTCAGGTGGATTGTACATATACCCCAAAGTCAGATGTTTTACATGAAAATCTGCAATGTTAAACACTGACTAATGTTAATGATGTGGTACTTTACAGGTGAGAAACAAGAACAGTCAGAGAAACAGGATAGTGATGGACTGACGGAGGAACTGGAACGATCCAGACAGGAATTAGAGAATGTATCAAGTGAACTACGAAAGGTCAAGGCTGACATGAAACAGATGTCAAAGAAAGGCAGCAAAGCTAGTAAGACAATGATAGAGAGGCTTGAACATCAGTGTGACCAGCTAGAACTGACTGTGAAGGTCAAGGACACTGAAATAGAGAGACTCAACACAGAATTGTCTAACACCAGGTCGTCTGCGGACACAGGTGTCATCGTCAAATCCAACCAGATTGACAGTCTCCAAGCAGAACTTACCAGTGTACGGGCAGAGATGACAGAAATGAGAGAAACGATGGAGAAAAAGATCGCAGACAGGGACCATGCCATTAAAGATCTCAATCAGCTTTATGAACAGAACCAGAAGGAGATGGATGAGAATGAATTCACATTGAAAACCCTGAGGAAAGAAATAGAGAAGTCTTCAGGGAAAAGTGATAAGATGCTTACTCAGAAGTTGACACAGATTCAGGATGAACTGGAAGTCAAATCAAAGAGAATTTTGGAATTGGAAATGGCAGAGGAGAAAGCAGAACAATTTCAGAGTGAATTGAGTAGCCTTAGATTGACAATTAGTGAACTAGAAAATGTAAATCAGGAGAAAAAGCAACTTGAAAATGAATTAACCAGTTTAAGGCAGAGGCTTACTGAATTAGAAAATGTGAACCAAGAAAACGGACAACTTGAAAAGGAGCTAGAGAAAAAATCACAAAAACTTTCAGAATTAGAAACATTGAGAAATGAAAAGGAACAGCTTGAGAATGAGTTAGAAAGAAAAACACTGAGACTTTCAGAATTGGAAATTGGAAATGAGAAAACAGAACAGCTCGAGACTGAGTTGTCCAGCTTAAGACAGAGACTGACTGAGCTAGAAAATGTGAAAAATGAAAATGAACAAATGGAAAATGAATTAACTAAACTAAGACAGAGACTTACTGAACTAGAACATGTGAATCAGGAAAAAGGACAACTTGAAAAGGAAGTAGAGGATAAAGTCCAAAAACTTTGTGAACTAGAAACTGTAGAGAAAAAGAACCTTCATCTTGGTGAGGAATTGGATGATAAAGAGAAGAAAATAAGTGATCTTAAAACAGAGAGAGAAAAAGATGAAAAGAAATTGGAAAGTCAAACAGAAGAAATCAGTAAACTTTCAGGACAAGTGGAGGTAATGGACTCCAGGATAAAGACTTTGATGACTGAGAAGTGTGATCAGGAACAGAAAGTAGAAAGTCTACAGGAAACTTTACACGGAAAAGAAAAAGAGTTAGAGGAAGTGAAAAATCTAATAGCAGATATCCAAAATGAGACTAAAAGATCTTGTAATGATGCAACAGCAGAATTGTCCCACGTGAAAATGGAGCTAGCCGAGGCCAAGTCATCCTTACACATGATACAGACACTACACCAGAGAGCCAAGAAGGAACTCGCAGAAAAATCAAAATATATCCAGGAACAAGAGGAGGAGTCCAAGATGAAATATGAACAGGAAGTCACAAAGAGGACAGATATAGAAGGGGAAATGACTACAGTTAAAGGAAAGCTTGCAGAAATGGAGTCCTTAAAACAAGATTTAGAATCACGTAACCAGACTGTACAACACCTTGAAAAAGAACTTGAGACTGCCATGGCAAAAGTAGCTGACCTCACATCACAGAATAGTGAAAGAGGAACACAAGTGAGAGAGCTGGAGGCCAAAATTACGGAGCAGAGTGAACAAGGTAAGGTTCGTCTTCAGCAGGAGGAGGAGAAACTAACAGCCCTGGTGAAGGCATGTGAGGAAAAGTCGGGCCTCATTGACTCACAGGCAGCTAAAATCAAGGAACTAGCTCAGGGGAAAGATTGTTCTGACACACTAGCGATTGAAGTCAGTCAAAAAACAAAACAAATTGAGGAATTGACAAACACTGTAAATCAGCTGGAGACCAGATTACACAAAAGTGAATCAGATAAGTTAGCATATAGTCCTCAGAAAGATAAGGACTCTACAAGGCAGCTGGAGGATCTGCACAACTCTCTGGAAAGGGAGAAGCTGAAAAGTGAGGAGTACCACAAGCTGTTGGAGGAGATGCGTGTGAAGGCATGTCTTAGTCCAGGCAGTGAGAGCAATAGTGTTCGAAGGCTACGTAAGGATAAGATTGATACAGACAATGCTTTGCTGGAGGCAAAATGTAAAATTTCATCCTTGGAACGGCAGCTTGCTGATGCTAACATACAACGCAGTCCAAGAAAATACAAGGAAGATGAATGTCAGAAGTTGAAGGTAGAATTGCGTGAGTGTCATCAGAAAATAGAGGCTCTAGAGGGACAAGTGAGGCAACAGGAGCGGATTTTCTCATCACCACGACAACGAGAATGCCTCCAGCGGGGCTCTGTCACCAGCCCGACGGTACATAGGGAACTAAATCGGGTATGTATATTTTTGTGTCCAACATTTTGCTTACACTCAAAACGTCTTGATTGTTTCATTATAGACTTTCCATTTTAGATTAGCACCTAGTGAAACCAAACTTTTTACATAAGGGCCTAAATAATTATCAAATATTATCCAAGCCTTCTGGAATTTTTACTGCTTTACTTCCTGCCTTACCTACTCTGAAGAGAACCAGTAACCTGCTACAGCAGGCATGTTGGGCCTTTTCTGAAGAGTATAAATCATTAAAGGAGTTTAAACCTTAATACTGGTAGGTAAATTTGTCATGTGCTTGATCATCAAGATAGGCACATATTGATTCTCTATCAGTGTTAGTGAATAGAGATCAACATTTTCATATAGTAGAACACCTACTTATTTATGTTGTAGAGTCAGGAACGGGAGCAGACTTTGAGACGACAGTTACAGCAGGCTAGCAACAGTCTCCAGGAACTAGGTCAAAAAGTCAGCGACCTTGAAGATCAACTTTCACATAAGGTGAAGGCCATTCAGGATGCTGAGGACACCATTCAAGCCTTAAAGGTGAAGATCATTGTTGACAGTATGGAATGCTCTTATATTATAATGTTGTTAAGAATGATTTAATAATAACTTTTGTTTGGCATGTATTGACATCTTTAACAAGGTCCAATAATGTATTTGAGTTGTCAGACATATACAAATCTAGGCAACATTGTCGACTACTGATTCAGGCAATTTAAAAATGTTGTGTTTTATCAGAATCCTGGAACCCGCAGTGGTCGTCCCAGCACGGTAGCTGAAGTGAGTCGTCTTGAGGCAGAGCTCAAACAAAGGTGGGGTCAGATACAGGAACTCCAGTCAGACCTTATCCGTCGTGATGAGAAGCTGGCGGCCAAGTCACAGGCCCTCAAGGATTTCAAGATTTCCATGGAGAGAGAACGAAATGATTTTGAAGCTGCTCTCAGAGGTGAGCCATCCGAGATTACTCTGTAATAGAATTCAAGTTTACTGAAAATCTTGTTTTCCTGTTTTTGATAAGCACTAGCATCATACTTTTATTGTGCCTGGATTTATGAGAAAAGCTTTTAGTCCAGTCAATTATTTTAATAAAATATTATATTCTGACAGATGCCAAGGCAAATGAATCTCTAATAGAGATGTTGAAGAATGCCATCACAGAGCAGGAAGAAACGATGGAGAAACAGGATTCTTACCTCCACAGAAAAGAAGAGGAGATCAGAAACCTCTCACAGGGTATGTCAGATTCTGGTGTGTCCCAGATTAGATCACCAGGCCACTAGGTACAGTGTCCCTGAGTAGGTCACCAGGCCACTAGGTACACTGTCCTGGTACAGGTCACTAGGCACATTGTCCCAGAGTAGGTCACCAGACAACTATGTACAGTGTCCTGGGACAAGTCACTAGGTATAGCATCCCAAGATAGGTCCATATATATATTAAATACACTGTCCCAGGATAGGTCACTAGTTACAGTGTTTCATTATAGGTCACTCGGTACAGTGTCCTAGGACAGGCCACTAGGTATAGTGTCCTGGGATAGGCCACTAGGTATAGTGTCCTGGGATAGGCCACTAGGTGTAGTGTCCCAGGATAGGTCACTATGTACAGTGTCATAGGACAGGCTACTAGGTACAGTGTCCTAGGACAGGTCACTAGATACAGTGTCCCAGAAGATACTAAGGTTTTCACTACGGTAAAGTACAACCAATGGGAACTTGTTAGATCAAAATCATACAGTAATGTTTTCATGTTGTGTCTGAACGTTTACAGGTAGCATTATTAAACAGCTGTTAAAACATCTTTTGTAGAACTGGAAAAGTACACAGACAAGTATCGCCAGGTCCTGGAATCCAGTGGGGATTCAGGACGAAGGATGATGGAACTGACACGCGAGAATGCACGACAAGTCACTGAACATTCACAGCAACTTAAAGAACAGGAGGGGAAAGTGTGCAAATTGAACGAGACTCTTCAGGAGCAGAAAGTCACCATAGGCAAACTGACAGAAGAAAAAGAAAAGTTAGGACTTGTTCTGAAGGAAAACAATGCAGAGTTGAAGGATCTGGAAAAACTGCTGTCACAGAGTCGCACAGAAACAGAGTGTCTGAGAGAAAGGCTGAATTGTAGTAGTGAGAACAAGTCTGAAGCCACAGAAAAGGCAGAACAGGAGGCAGCCATGCTACAGGTCAAGGTCAGGGTAGGTATTGAAGTAAAACTTGAATAATGTCTTGTTTAAGATAAACATAAAGGTCAGGATCAGGGTAGACACTAAGGAAAGTTTTTAATAATGTCCAGGGTTAGAATACTGGTATCTAGAGATGTCAAGGAAGGGTTAGAATACTGGTATCTAGAGATGTCCAGGGTTAGAAGACTGGTATCTAGAGATGTCAAGGAAGGGTTAGAATACTGGTATCTAGAGATGTCAAGGAAGGGTTAGAAGACTGGTATCTAGAGATGTCAAGGAAGGGTTATATTACTGGTATCTAGAGATGTCAAGGAAGGGTTAGAATATTGGTATCTAGAGATGTCCAGGGTTAGAATACTGGTATCTAGAGATGTCAAGGAAGGGTTAGAATACTGGTATCTAGAGATGTCAAGGAAGGGTTAGAATACTGGTATCTAGAGATGTCAAGGAAGGGTTAGAATACTGGTATCTAGAGATGTCAAGGAAGGGTTAGAATACTGGTATCTAGAGATGTCAAGGAAGGGTTATAATACTGGTATCTAGAGATGTCAAGGAAGGGTTAGAATACTGGTATCTAGAGATGTCAAGGAAGGGTTATAATACTGGTATCTAGAGATGTCAAGGGTTAGAATACTGGTATCTAGAGATGTCAAGGAAGGGTTATAATACTGGTATCTAGAGATGTCCAGGGTTAGAATACTGGTATCTAGAGATGTCAAGGGTTAGAATACTGGTATCTAGAGATGTCAAGGAAGGGTTAGAATACTGGTATCTAGAGATGTCCAGGGTTAGAATACTGGTATCTAGAGATGTCAAGGAAGGGTTAGAATACTGGTATCTAGAGATGTCAAGGAAGGGTTAGAATACTGGTATCTAGAGATGTCAAGGAAGGGTTAGAATACTGGTATCTAGAGATGTCAAGGAAGGGTTAGAATACTGGTATCTAGAGATGTCAAGGAAGGGTTAGAATACTGGTATCTAGAGATGTCAAGGAAGGGTTAGAATACTGGTGTGTTTTGATGTCTATGTGGTTGTAGTAGTCAAAATAACTGGTTTGTACAGCTGTCTAGATCATTGTGGGTACTTGAGGCATTGTTGAAGTAGCTGTAAATGTTTGTTCTTCAAAAGTGCATGCATAAGAAATATTTTTACCATTCTCTCTGTATGAAACATTCTACTCAAAATGTGTATTCAGAATTTCGAGTACACCTTTATAACATTTGGAATAAGTATACATGTACATATCCCATTATTTCTAACTGAAATAAGAATACATGTACCTACCCCATCATTTATAACTGAAATAAGGATACATGTACCTATCCCATCATTTCTAATTGAAATAAGGATACATGTACCTATCCCATCATTTCTAACTGAAATAAGGATACATGTACCTATCCCATCATTTCTAACTGAAATAAGGATACATGTACCTATCCCATCATTTCTAACTGAAATAAGGATACATGTACCTATCCCATCATTTCTCACTGGAATAAGGATACATGTACCTATCCCATCATTTCTAACTGAAATAAGGATACGTGTACCTATCCCATGTACCTATCCCATCATTTCTAACTGAAATAAGGATACATGTACCTATCCCATCATTTCTAACTGAAATAAGGATACATGTACCTATCCCATCATTTCTAACTGAAATAAGGATACATGTACCTATCCCATCATTTCTAACTGAAATAAGGATACGTGTACCTATCCCATCATTTCTAACTGAAATAAGGATACATGTACCTATCCCATCATTTCTAACTGAAATAAGGATACATGTACCTATCCCATCATTTCTAACTGAAATAAGGATACATGTACCTATCCCGTCATTTCTAACTGAAATAAGGCTATGTGTACCTATCCCATCATTTCTAACTGAAATAAGGATACATGTACCTATCCCATCATTTCTAACTGAAATAAGGATACGTGTACCTATCCCATCATTTCAAACTGGAATAAGAATATGTGTACCTATCCCATCATTTCTAACTGAAATAAGGATACATGTACCTATCCCATCATTTCTAACTGAAATAAGGATACATGTACCTATCCCATCATTTCTCACTGAAATAAGGCTATGTGTACCTATCCCATCATTTCTAACTGAAATAAGGATACATGTACCTATCCCATCATTTCTAACTGAAATAAGGATATGTGTACCTATCCCATCATTTCTAACTGAAATAAGGATACGTGTACCTATCCCATCATTTCTAACTGAAATAAGGATACGTGTACCTATCCCATCATTTCTAATTGAAATAAGCTAGAGTTTATATGACTTGAATATGAGTCGCTACTTTGGTTTGATGAAAAGCTCTAAGGATTTATATTTATGAAAATATTAGATAAATCAAGGATCTGTTGAGTGTAAAGTGGTAGATTTTTGAAGTGATATGATGACTCAGATTTATGTAAAGTATTCCTAAGATAAATTTGTACAACAGAGGTCATTACTGATCTTGGAAGGATTAAACCTCGAACTTCTGGCTTATTCGTCTTATATGTTCAACCGATTGAACTGAAGACAAGATGTCTGATGGTACATTCATTCTTCATTATTTATATACATTATTAGGAAAAAGAACATGCACTGAAGGATTCTCAGCGATCACTGCGACAACTGGAGGAAAAACTCAACAATGCAAAACAACAGACCAATCATAGCGAGGCAGAACTGATTCAGGTCAGAAAGGCATTGGAGGAGAAAGACAGTCAGCTCAAGGTGTGTGTCTTTGTATCTATAGAAACTGTGATTCTTGTGACCTTATTAAAGCCTTGAGGTTAGCTCAAGGTGTGTGTCTTTGTATCTATAGAAACTGATTCTTGTAACCTGATTAAGGCTTACCTCTGTAGGAGGTTTTCTGTTAAACATTTGTTATATTGCAGATATTTCATTAACAAATATTTCTAAAGACAGAGGCATATAATTTTATTGACATTTTCAATATAGTTTACTGTAACATGTTGCTACAGAAGACAAAGTTAGAGATTGTGTTAACTGTGCTGGTTGTTTGTTCAGACCTGGAGGACTGAGAGAGACAATCTTGTGGCTGGCCTGGAGGGTATTATGAAGAAACAACAGAAAGAAATACATGATCTTAAGAATCAGGTCAAGGCAGGTCAGAGAGGTCATCACCTTGACGAAAGCGTACTATCACCATTACAGTCAAGTCACACAAGTCATCATCAAGATGACACTGCATCCACACCAGCCAGGTCAAGTTTCAGGAGCCATCACCAAAAAGACATTTCACCAGTTAAGACAAATCACAAGAGTAGGTGTCAAAGTGAAAGTACATCAAGCAGGTCAAGTCATAGTAACCACCAACATGGTGACAGAACTTTATCACCTGTCAAGTCAACTCACAGGGCGCATCGCCAAGGCAGTGTTGCTCTATCACCAATCAGTGTGAAGGAAGAAGTTCCGTCAGGTGACAGCAGCAGCAGTGACGACAGATTGAAGTCACCCCACCCAGGCACAGTGACAACCGAGTGTCACAGGTCACGTAGACATAGCAAGGTAAGATGGTTACCTACACACCGTAAGGTAACTTCAACGCCAGGGCTTCAGACATCAATCATGATATTGTACAGGTTGTAATAATTGCTAGTGGCATCAAATTGTGAAAATAAATTTATGGATGAATTATACTCCATTACATACGTCTGAAAAAAAAACACATCCTTTCTGTTTCAAGTTTTAGTAAATCATCCAAAGTTTGAACCTTCGAGGAAACAAAGCAACCTTACAGTTTTGATTTTCTTTATTTGTCTTAACATCAACAACTCTGTCCTGTCATGTACTACACTATATATGTGGAAATATTTAACCATTATTAAATTTCCTCTACAAGCATGACACACATGTATAAATTTTATCTGTCATTTCATTTTTGTCCTTACTTATGATAGGATGAAATGGGCAGAAGTTTCCCATATACAGAAAGCAATGCTAACATTACAGGGTGAAGGTATTATTGATGTGATGTTGTTCTGACAGAGAAATCTGGTTTTTTAACCAGGGTTATTGCCCCTTTACTTTCCAACCTTTTTTTATCCTAGAATGAATGTTCAGATAGATGATAGTAGAAACATTTTAAACTCAGCAACTCTAGAGTTAGAACTATGGGGCAGGGAAAAAATATAAAAACATAACTTTAGGACTCAAGAGGAGAATATTTTGCAATATAAACTCAATGAATTTGATACATAATATAATTAAAATGATTAGACAGCAGTTGATCCCAGTCACATTGATTGTAGATAACACAATTGGTAAACCTATTAGAGTTAAAACAAAACATTAAAACTGTATTGAAGACAGCATGTGGCAGGACTCTTGTATTTTACTCAGTGAAGTAAGTCGTCGGGTAATACAGGGGGACCCAAGGAGATCACACTCTTTGGTTTGGGAGGATGGTGTACTTCTCTTCTAGCTTTTACTGGTTGTGTCACTGTAGCACACAATCTAATGGATATAAAACGCCACTGTGATTCTGTTTTAGATGTCTACAGAGCAGTGTCCATTAACAAAGACTCCTCAATCTGAGGCCAGCAGGAGTCATCGAAGCTCCAGTAGGCGCAGTCGTAAACGGAGATCAGTGAGCGAGTCAGCATTAGAGGTACAGCTTTGTTTCCCTTACTTTTGTGGTTATATCCTTACTTCAGTGTTACTTTTGTAAGGAAATTATAATGTGATTCCAGTAGGAAACTCCTTATTTTCTTGGTTTTTTTTTCAAATATTCTGCTAATTTTTTCTTTTAAACTCTTCTAGTCCTAAACAGTTCATTGAGTTTTGGACTCCCATGTAAAATTCATGTCATCACTTTATCAGCTTAATGAATGCTTTTTAAAGATTTTGACAATATTGATGTAATGGAGAGTGATTGGAATGCTTTTAATTCTTGTCTCTGGGTCCCTAATTTATGGTCATTTTCGCTATTTATAGAGATATTTGTACCAGAGCACAGACATTGAGGTCTTGCATATAATTCTAATTTATAATCATTGTGAATTTCCAAATGAATTCTTTATCTGATTTGCAGTTGCCAGCGAAGAAGAGAGACAACTTTGATGCAACATTTGCTTCAGAAGAAAGTAGTATTTCTGACCATGTTCAGATAGATGCCACGCCCCCTGTGGCTGCACGCAACCTCAGAAAAAGTCGTAAAAAACAAGGCACCACAGAAACAGTGAGTTTATGTACTTTATAAAGACTGATGTAGAAGTAACACCTAAGTTGAAAGGTCATCTTAGGTTCTGCGCATGGAGATTGAGGGATCAAGTCGAACCTGTCCAAAACTAACTTGCTGAAAATCATAAGTTTTCAGAATTTCAGCATAAAGCAGGGTCGGTGTACTCACATATTTCTGGAATATGCTGTTAGGTGTTAGTGAAATGGAACATATTTTATTGTTTTTTCATTGTTTTATGCTTGACAGAAAATTCTGAAGGTTTACATAAATCTGTTTCTACATCACATACATGTGCATACCTGTATCACAGAACAATTCCAGACCACCTGGTATGTTTCCACCAGGTTATGCAAAAGTAGCCGTAGCAAAGATGGGCCAAAATTATTCAACTTCAAATGAGAAAAACTTTATACATGAAAATTCTGAAACTGAATTCGATTACAGTTCAAGTGTAAAATTATCAAGTGTCAAAATCAAATGTCAAAAAAAAAAAAAATAAATAAATAAAACATTCTTGTTTTTGTTTCCATTCGACACACTTCAAAGTGTAATGACATTATTGGATTATGGTAGACTTAAAAAAACATTGAAATGGCATTGTCAACAAACTTCTGTGTATGGTGTCAAGACCACGGCAGCTTTTCAGTGAATCTCATCATGGTCACAAACATGAATTAATGGATATGAAATATATTGCTGATATTTGTTTTAATGAATATACAAGAAATATGTAGAAATATATCATTGTTATCCTGTTTATAGCTACTGATATTTTATCAGATGTAACATGTATATATGGCTTGTATAAAAATTATGTGTTTGTTGTATACAGGAAGGTAAGGAGAACACAGGACCATCTTCACGCCGAACAAGAAGGGGAACTAAAGGTACGGAGGCTCCAGGTCTGGGACGCATTGGCTCCATTGTGTCTGCTATCAAAAACTCATCTCTAACACGCTCAGGTACACACACAGCCTTATCAACACTCTCAGGTACACACACAGTCTTATCAACACTCTCAGGTACACACACAGTCTTATCAACACTCTCAGGTACACACACAGTCTTATCAACACTCTCAGGTACACACAGTCTTATCAACACTCAGGTACACACACAGTCTAATCAACACTCTCAGGTACACACAGTCTTATCAACACTCTCAGGTACACACACAGTCTAATCAACACTCTCAGGTACACACAGCCTTCTCATCACGCTCACGTACACACACAACCTTTTCAACACGCTCAGGTACACACACAAATTTTCCCTTCTACTTCTTTATTAGTTTTGTTCAGCAACACACAGGTCTTTAAATATACTGCTGTTGTTTCAAAAATGATTCCCTTTTTTTTTATTAATTATATGTAATACTCTAATTTCTAATACTGGTTTATAACCATGTTTCTCTCAATGGGTTGTCACTCTCCACAGCCAATGGGAACAAATGATTCTTTTGTGATAGAGGGGCTCCAGAGCAATCAGGTTGTTGTTGGTAACAAGGGTGATTTTTGGTTACTGTAAATATCATAAATTTACTGCATTATCATTTTTTGGCAAATTAGTGCAGTGACAAATTAGTGTTTCCATAATGGTTGCTACATGAATAACAATGAGTGCAGTCATATTTTAAACAATATTTTGAAAATAAGATTACTGCTAAATGTATGTACATTGTAAACTTGATATATCATCCTGAGTTATATGTGTTAATCTGTTACAGCTAAGAAACTATTAGATGACATCTCTGAGTCACCAAGCCAATCAACACAAGATCGTCCAACAGGAACCAGTGGGCCTTCAACACCAGACAGCCAATACGTCGAGGTGGAAGATCAGGGCACTCAGATGTCAGGGGGGAATAAGGAGGAGCAACAGCGCTCCAAACGATCACGTAAACGCCATCAACTATACACAGAAAATGTACACATATCAGAGCCATTCGAGGGAGGAGGACTCTTTGTGGTGAGCTTCATAATACATTGTAAAAGTGGCTACAAACATTTAGAAAAATAAAAAAAATTCTAAAGAAATTATTTAGGCGAGTGAATGTACCAGTCTGCTGGGTAGGTATGGTCAGAAAGATATTGAACTTTAGAAAATCCTTTAATACTGGCACATAGTTAGATTCATAAAAGCAGACAAAGGTTTATATACGTTATACAAATGATCAAGTATCTGCTATCATTAACAACCCTTCTGTTTGTACTCCTCTGTTATCTTTGATCTGGACAAACAACTATGAAATCCACATCTGATGGTAACTAATTATAACTGTCTTATTTTGTAGCCTTCCACTCCGACTAATGATGTTCATGGCATAGTATTAAGGAAACTGAGGACAAGAAAACACTAAATGGTAAAGACACTGCAAACCTGTCTTTAGAAAACTGGTCACACGCCACAATTCAGTGACAAAATTTAAGCTATACAGACTTAGCACAACGGTGATCTCCTCCATACTGGAATAGCTACGGGCAGGAACTTATCATTTTAACATTTATCATAATGTGCTACTGCACAATTATTTACATGATGTGAACACAAACGTTCACTGATTTTTTCCTCTGTTTATAAAGATAGCATGTGATTTATATTGCAATTGTCGTCAACTTGGCAGGAAAGTGGGACATTGTTGTGGTGTTGAATTTTTTTTACATCATACAACTTATGGAATATAAAGTCAGAAGGTATACTGCTGAGGACAAATCTGTACTAGAGTTGGATGTAATAGTGAGGAGGTTTATGTAGTCAACCTGTGGAACATAGAGTCAAAATGTGTTAAAAGTGTCAACTACAGCATGCTGACAACTCTTTGCTAGAGGAATGTTATACTGAAGAAGTCTGTGTGGTCATACATGTTAACCTATGGAGGAATGTATAGTCAAAACGTGGTGTTAAAAGTGAACTATGGAGGACAACTCTGTATGGATGTTATGTTTAGGAAGTTTGTGTTATCCTATGGAATACAAAAATGTTTCTTGTAAGTGTGGACTTTATTTATTGCTGTGAAAAATCCGTTGATATTCTGTTACCCTGACTATTGTGTTAGAAGTCAGTCGGATTTCTGTGAGATATTAATATTTTCAGGTGGCATTTCCCAAGTTACAATGCTTTTGTCAGAGTACATTAAAATAGAATGAGACATATATACAAAGTCAGTTTTAGATGAGGAAGGTTTTTTCAGAGAGGAACTCTGTGAGTTCTATTGTGTCATTTGTTTACTAATTTGTTGTCTGTTTTTGGGCTATTTCTGTCATGATTCTGATCTGTCTGCCCCTTCCTGTCTCTGCTATTTTTTCAGATTGTTTCTAACATTATTGTTCTATCTACCCCTCACCTTCTCTCCTACATTTTCAGACTGTTTCTGACATCATTTTTCTGTCTACTCCTCACCTTCTCTCCTACAATGTATGTTACTCAGTCTTTTCCCTCTAATTCCTTTACCTCCATCCCTGTCTTTCATTCATATACATGTGTGTACATGTTTTGTCAAATTGATATTGTTTTGTATTTTGGAATAAAATATTGATCAGGTTCAGAACTTAGTCTCAGCTCAATGTTCAAGGCTGTCTTTCCAATTTACCTGTGTTATATATTAAGAATCAGATATATTTTATTTCATTGGTATTTGCACTTCTTTTGGCCATTTGTAGTAACTTTAATTTTTAAGACCATATTCATTATTTTTGATGCTTCTGAAAAAACGTGTTTGGAAAATGAAAGCTATTTAAGAAAGCTGAGGATTTAAAAAAATTTCAGGCCTAAAAATGTGATGATGCACTTTATTTTTATATCAGTCAGATTATCTTTGAAAGGATGTATCAAGTGTTTAGATTTCTCGGCTGTCGAGTAGGTGGTCATTACTCAGCTCGTGTGTGATTGTTCATTACTCGCCTGTTGTGTGAGCGGTCGTTTTAGTGTTCATTACTCAGCTCGTGTGCGAGTGTTGATTATTCGGCTGTCCTGTGTGCATTCATTAATCGGCTGTCCTGTGTGCGTTCATGGCTTGGCTGTCTTGTGAGTGTTCATTACTTGGCTGTCATGCGAGTGTTCATTACTCGGCTGTCGTGTGAGTGTTCATTACTCAGCTGTTCTGTGAGTGTTCATTTCTTGGCTGTCATGCGAGTGTTCCATTACTTGGCTGTCGTGTGAGTGTTCATTACTCGGCTGTCATGCGAGTGTTCATTACTCGGCTGTCGTGTTAAGTGTTCATTACTCGGCTGTCATGTGAGCGTTCATTACTCGGATGTCATGCGAGTGTTAACACAGATCAATAATCTTTATTTGCAACAATTCTCATGAACTGAAAATGTTTTTTATTTTCAAAGATTTTCAAATCCATCATTTAATTGATTAGAAAATTGTTAGGTATACTAGGTATATCTGATTTATATACCAGTAAATCACTGCCAACATGATATAACTCTGACGAAAACTGTTTACCTGTTACACGTATTTACTTGTATGCAGTGTAAATCTAAATACTATGTAACTAATAATCAGATTTAAGCCTGTACCAGCAGTTTATCTGTGCTTTGTGTATTAGATCAGATGTAAGTGTGTACTGGTGTTTATGTTCCGTGTAAAATACGTATGATCCGAGTCTTTATCTCACCAGATATAAGGCTATACCAGCGTATAACTGTATAACTCTGGTAATGTGTAACAGGATTATGACGACGACTTTTGAGGTTGTGTAATTTTTATTATGCTATAAAAACAAATACAAATAAATCGTGATATTTGTCACCTTTTTCTCTTGTTATTTTAACTGGTAACATCTTGTTATATTTGATATTGTACTTCATTCTTCTTGATTTAAGCTCCCATTCCCTAATCTACATACTGTTACGTCAAGCAGGGTGTAGTTTACACAATGAGTGTACGGATCACAATATTTCCTGCTACTTTAAGTAGAGTGTAGTTTACTGAACAGCAGCATAGATCAAGATATGTTCAGTTACCTCAAGTAGAAGGTAATTTACAGAACGAGATAGTAGATCAACATATGTTCTGCTACATCAAGCGGAGTAGTTTACAGAACGAGATAGTAGATCAACATATGTTCTGCTACATCAAGTAGAGTAGTTTACAGAACGAGATTGTAGATCAACATATGTTCTGCTACATCAAGTAGAGTAGTTTACAGAACGAGATAGTAGATCAACATATGTTCTGCTACATCAAGCGGAGTAGTTTATAGAACGAGATAGTAGATCAACATATGTTCTACATCAAGTAGATTGTTGTTGAAGGAAAGGGAGTGTAGTTTAAGATAATGGTTTTAATCAGACTGATTGTACACACACCTTACAGGTACAATATGTACTTTTATTTATTTTCTTTATCATTGTTATGGTTATGTTTTATCACCATGACAACCTGGTACAGAGTAAAGAAGAACCCGTCAACAACTGGGTACATGTATCATAAGATTTATTACATGGTGTACATTTTATTAAATAGCACAAATAAATAGCACAGGCAACTAAGGAATTTCTCTAGTCCAAGAAATTACTCACGAACCAAAGACATTCTCACTTTTACAGTCAGACAGAAAAAACAGGTCATGTTAACTGTTACCTGGAATACTAATATAATTCTACAATAAGCCCACTTGTTGTATGCTTCTTCTATAACAACAGCTGGTAATTCTCCAACAACCATTGGCCTGTCCTACCTGTGCTCTCCACGTGAATATAGGTCGCTTGTCGTTAGGACAATGAAAAGTGAACACCACAGGTAACTGGCCTATCTATGTCCTCCATATGAATATGGGCCCTTAGTCAACAGGATATTGAAAGGACAATCTGGTCTGACGACACATGGCTTTGTTATCACTAATTCATCACACAGGTGATGTAACAACTACTTGGTGTGGTATAATCCTGAGATGACAGGTGGGCAGGAGAATGACAGTATCACCAACCATTTCTCTGGATCCACCAGGTGTGAGATATCAGTCATTGTCCCTTAACACATCTATAACTAAAGTCTTTAACAAGTTGTGAGAATCTACTAATGCAATAATGCAGTATAGATCAAAATAAAGTACCTGTAGTAGAAATTGATCCCAAAAGATACTGTTAAAAAACTGGCATGCTTTCTGCAGAAAAATTCTGGTATTTCATAACCATACCACACAGCTTGTGAAGAGCATCTTCACACAGCATTTCTAGTTCAACTACCTGTTGATATTTTGATACGAGGTCAAGAAATGTTTGATCAATATGACAGCCTAGAGACATAAATATCCTGCGACATCTCAATAACAGGAGAAGTGGTGCCAATAGGTCTAATGATGTGTTTACAACCTCAGTGATGGTGGACTATATGTTTTACACAATAATGAACCCTAACACTCTATCCGACATGCTTTGTGGCAGTGTAATTTTATAGTTTTAATTAAAAATTTGTTACGTAGACAAAAAGCAATGTTATGAAGAGAGATCATAGTGCATTTAACTAGAAGATTCTAATCTATTAGACAGAATGTGCTTATACAGTGTTTGTAATTACATTGTATTATACTCATGAAATAAAACCTAAACATGTATAATCTTCCCTGTGAGGATGCTACCCACTCATCCCACACAATCACAGCAGCGTGAGTCACAGACTTAGTGTTAACATCCCACACAATCACAGCAGCGTGAGTCACAGACTTAGTGTTAACATCCCACACAATCACAGCAGCGTGAGTCACAGACTTAGTGTTAACATCCCACACAATCACAGCAGCGTGAGTCACAGACTTAGTGTTAACATCCCACACAATCACAGCAGCGTGAGTCACAGACTGTTAACATTCAGAGAAGACGTCTTATAAATTTTCTTAAATCTTGAAGCTGAGTTTTGTCTTAAGATGCTGATCTTGTTTACTTTTCATGTTCCTCAGCATACCAATAACCTGTCATCTCTTCTTACGTAATAAATGCTTAACATTGACCTTAACTAGTAGTCTGACTACCGCATCCTCGTTGACCCTGCAGCCATTATAAATCAACCAAGTTATATTGCACTGGTCAAGCAAGTGGTGTTCTGTCATCATTGTAAAGGGACCAAACTCTGTTCTCATAATGACATTGTCCTGGTAATGACACAGCTCGCACAACTATGTTGTCTTCATAATGGCACAGTTCATAACACAACACTGTCCCCAATACAACAGTCCTCATAACAACATTGTCCTCGTAACGATACTTCTCAAAACAACACTGACCTTATAAGGCAGTTTATCAACACCGCAAGTAATCATAATATCGCAAAACACCTGTATTTTGGTTGTGTATTCATCAAACTGTAATTTCTAAAACAGAATCCATAAGAGGTATAAAAGACTGAGACTTTTTCAGCATTTTGCAGTATTTTTCAAGGTTGTCCATGATAAAATTACTGATGTACACCATCATAGGAAGGGTTCTATGGTGATTTCGAGGGCAGCACAGGGGTTAGTGAGCTCAAACTTCGTGATAACCTCAGGATGAAGGACACCGATGTGACCTATCTTTTTTCCTCGAAGAACAATCTCAGCACTCCTCCCAGGGAAATATGTAGGATCTGTAATGATTAATTAGGTCAGACTGGAGTCAAACACCAGGCAACGATACATAGTCATCCAAAACAAGGTTAAATCAACATCATCATCAAAGTTAAAAGTAAAGTAACAAGGTCAGTCAGTCAAAGATCACGTTGTAGGTCAACCTGTCAAACATCAGAGTTGTAGGTGAGATGACAAGGTCAGTGTCAAACATCAAGGTTATAGGTCAACCTGTCAAACATCAGAGTTGTAGGTGTGATGACAAGGTCAGTGTCAAACATCAGAGTTGTAGGTGAGATGACAAGGTCAGTCTGTCAAACATCAGAGTTGTAGGTGAGATGACAAGGTCAGTCTGTCAAACATCAGAGTTGTAGGTGAGATGACAAGGTCAGTCTGTCAAACATCAGAGTTGTAGGTGAGATGACAAGGTCAGTCTGTCAAACATCAGAGTTGTAGGTGAGATGACAAGGTCAGTCTGTCAAACATCAGAGTTGTAGGTGAGATGACAAGGTCAGTCTGTCAAACATCAGAGTTGTAGGTGAGATGACAAGGTCAGTCTGTCAAACATCAGAGTTGTAGGTGAGATGACAAGGTCAGTCTGTCAAACATCAGAGTTGTAGGTGAGATGACAAGGTCAGTCTGTCAAACATCAGAGTTGTAGGTGAGATGACAAGGTCAGTCTGTCAAACATCAGGGCTATAGGTCAAATAACAATGTCAGCCATGTCAAACAGTGAACATATCGACATACTATTTGTATTATAGTGAGATCAGTAACTTACTATGTCACAAAAGCAACACAATATACAACCGTTCTGTTCAAACTAAAGGTGGGACAGCTTTACATATGGGACTAAATCTGCTGTTCAGATTAATTGTGACCCTAACTTTGATCAATGCAATTAGGTCAAAACCATTGGGAAATACTGTGTGGTACAAAGTTTGAATAGGATTGATCCAGGATTACTTATTGTGTAGAAAGGATGGCTGGTCTCCACAGCACATTACCATATCTTTAATATTCTACCAAGTACTTACCTGGACTCTCTCGGATGTGGTAGCCATTGTTGTCATTTGTCATGGGAACCTCTAAGAGCTGCATCACACGGTCAAGCATCCCTTTCACAATCTCAAACCCAGAGGACTTGTTGTAGTTGACTAGACACAGTCGTCGGTCATTCCTGGCTCCGACATCTATCAGTACAGAAATAAAATGGCTCAATCAAACAAAATAATTGCATCAACATCTACAGCTGTTAGTCACTAAATCAGACAGTTACAAGGGTAATTTTTCATTCTCTGTAGTAACTAATGGTCAGTAACCAAGTAACATTTTGTTGTCTTTGACTAGAATTGTTAGTAACTAGGGTAACATTTTGTTGTCTTTGACTAGAATTGTTAGTAACTAGGGTAATATTTTGTTGTCTTTGACAAGAATTGTTAGTAACTAGGGTAATATTTTGTTGTCTTTGACAAGAATTGTTAGTAACTAGGGTAACATTTTGTTGTCTTTGACTAGAATTGTTAGTAACTAGGGTAACATTTTGTTGTCTTTGACTAGAATTGTTAGTAACTAGGGTAATATTTTGTTGTCTTTGACACATATTGTTAGTAACTAGGGTAATATTTTGTTGTCTTTGACAAGAATTGTTAGTAACTAGGGTAACATTTTGTTGTCTTTGACTAGAATTGTTAGTAACTAGGGTAACATTTTGTTGTCTTTGACTAGAATTGTTAGTAACTAGGGTAACATTTTGTTGTCTTTGACTAGAATTGTTAGTAACTAGGGTAACATTTTGTTGTCTTTGACTAGAATTGTTAGTAACTAGGGTAATATTTTGTTGTCTTTGACACATATTGTTAGTAACTAGGGTAATATTTTGTTGTCTTTGACAAGAATTGTTAGTAACTAGGGTAACATTTTGTTGTCTTTGACTAGAATTGTTAGTAACTAGGGTAACATTTTGTTGTCTTTGACAAGAATTGTTAGTAACTAGGGTAACATTTTGTTGTCTTTGACTAGAATTGTTAGTAACTAGGGTAACATTTTGTTGTCTTTGACTAGAATTGTTAGTAACTAGGGTAACATTTTGTTGTCTTTGACTAGAATTGTCAGTTACCAGTGTGGTGTGTGACTAGAATTATCAGTAACTAGGATTACCTTTTGTTTTATCTTGGTACACAACATCAGAGATCTCGAACAGGCGGAGGGGTAGGGGCATGGATTTGTTATTACCAATGGTCTTCAGCACGCCGGGCAGCAGACAGGTTCTAGCAATCTGTTGGAAATATAATTATGATCAAATTAATGTATGTATAGGTTAAAAATTATACAACTGGAGATGAATTCTTGAGTCACAAGACAAACACACTCACATTTGATTTTAACCTGAAGATAACCATGATGGTCACGGTATTGTTGTAAATCATCTTTATTCCACATGTGATTTACTTTACATGATTTTCGAAACAATTTCACTAAAGCTAAATTTTTAGCAAGAAAGGTATAATAAACAAGATTACAGTATGGCAGAAATCATTTTGTTATATTGCTGTGAACTTGTTGAAATTAGGAAATCATGAAAGTCAGCAGCCACAAAAATAAATTTATGTACAGTATTGTAATCCTAGCTGGAATACTGCAAAAACATATCTTTTTGTGAGACTCAATTTTCGAGGTTTATCAAAGAAGAAATAAAAATCAATGAAAATAAATTGCCCATGAAAATGAATGACTTCACAGTAACTTGTTACGATATTGTTGTAAAACAAATAAAGTTCTATATTTTAACAGATGAAGTTTGGGTTACATCACAATACCAGAAAATACTGGTATAAAAAGAAACAGAAAAACATCTCCGTCACGTTCAAACAACTCTGGTCCATCTGTTCGGCCACAATATATAGAAACAATTAAGGAAACAAGTTCAAAATGCTACATGACTGATGAACTTGTTTTACCTAGGAAAAGGACTGACATGAAAACTCCTATCACATCATTGGCTTTGTGTAGTCATCCAAAGGGTCATGTTTTAACCCAGTACCTGTAAGTAATAAAATTTAAATGACTGACAAACATTCTAAGATCCTTGATGAAATGCAGCTGATCGGTACTTTACCTGGAACTCAAAAGTCTTTGGGTTTGCGATGTGTACAGCATTGGCCTCTTCTATGGGTTTCCGTAGCTTGTCCGACACATCACTCCTTGAGCACTGTCATTACAATAATGTGTGTACAGTTAATGGCATTGCACAGAAAAGTAGATAGTGTTCCAATTAACAGACACTCCGTATATATACACATGAGTACATGTCAATTGTTAAATGAAAAAAAGGTGATATTAATCTTAAATAAAATAACAGCATTCCGTTTCAATTAACCTTAGTGAGGCTATCTTACTGAGTCCAACATCCTATACTCTTTCACTATCAAATCATTTTTATAAGCCAGATCGTATTTAGGAATGAACACTTGAGTCTACTCACCAAAGCAAATGTAAGGACTTCTGTGAAGCCAGCGGCTGACATTTCTAGTCGTAGCAAATCTGTTAGTTTGTTGATGGGTAACTACAACAAAATCTTTATATTACTGACCATCCCAAGGAAATTCTTAAACTAGCTATAACCACTGTCTGATATACTTATCACATGTCATCTTATCATTAAATAAAAGTTCAGACTTATTGAATAAAAGTCACTTAAGAAATTAAACACATATTCATCAAAGGTTACAAATACCCTGGCCCTATGTAGAGAAATCCTGATGTAATATTGTAGAAATCAAAAGTTATATTTTCTAGCATTAACTGATTGGCTATTACGCTACAGTATAGGAAAACATAATGTTTAACAATGAGTTAACCAGGTAAAAATGTCAGTAAAATTCTGCATCTGTCTATATATAATTAGCTATATACATTTTGTTGATACACAATTGACCAGCTGTAAATTTACTTAGTTTCCCTTTATATTTGAGATGGGTTAAAAATCTGACAAATGTTGACTGACAGAAGCGATGTCACTGCATCATCTTATTGGACTTTTCTGGTATGGTGGGCTAATGATGTAAAAATACTGTTAAAATCTGAAATATTCTTGATTTTTTTTATTTACAATCACGTTACAAAACGAGCGGAATTCATTTTGATTACGGTGTAAACAACTCACCTGATTAGCTACTGTGTTGGTCTTTGGAATAGTCTTTTTGATGTTGTTAAAACCATAGGATATTGCAACATCCTCAACTACATCACAGGCATGAATGACATGTACAAATAGTTAAGGTCCATCCTCCATTAATACATAATACATTGTACCATCAGACTCAGAGTGTTTTAATATTTGTGATGTTATAAATGTTTTGTTACTGTTTCTGCCTTGATAGAGGTACAGATAACTTTGTTACTGTTTCTGCCTTGATAAAGGTACAGATAACTTTGTTACTGTTTCTGCCTTGATAAAGGTATGGGTTAGTTTGACTCTGTTGATATCACCTCTCTAGTTTTATATATGTAACACTATCATTATGTTAAGATCACATTTTACATCAGACAAGGATATCTTGACGAGTGGGAGGGACCTCGACCCTCACTTGTGCTCCGCCATCCGTGACCTCGGCCGCCAGACACATCCGTGTCAGTAAGCGTGCAGTTTCCTCTGGAGTTATTCTGTAACAAACGGTGAAAGAAAAATGATTTTATGTCTCTAACAGAACAAAAATGAAAAATCTGGGATGACATCAATCTGATATTAAAAGGAAATTCACCTATTTAAGACTCTTTAATCAATTATACAGTCAATACATTATATTACAGAAATATCTGAAGCCATCTTATATGATCAGCAGATGGGTGATGTCATTTTATCATCATCTTAAATGTCACATTAGGTGAGTATATCCAATGGATATTTTAACAGAATAACATTGTGATCATGTGACTTCAAGTATAAAGTTATTTACTTATCATTTTCGTATCTTTCTTTGTTGTTGGCAATAAGGAGGTTACACTTACTTAATTCCGACATTACGATTGATAATGTCCACGTTCACATCCTCCATCCTGTATCCAAGCTCCTGTGAACAAAAGATCTTAAGTGAACCTTACTCCAAATTATGCTGAAATTCCCTTTACCCTGATATAGCAATGGATAATTTCAGAATCCAAATATCTTCAAAATACATGGTACTAGTTCTAAATCCTCCATTGTCACATAATTTGTGACCATGTCATACTGAAGGTCACATATCATTGTCATGTTCCAGGTCACACCACATCATCATGCTTAAGGTTTATATATCAATGGGGTATTACAATTATATGAGTATTACACCTCCTGTCTGGGAGAAAGATCTTTGTTTGTGTCACGGTGAATGAATGTATCTCCCTCTAACCTAGAGTAGAGGTAATATCATATTTACAGTATATTTCTTTAACTATGGTCTGATATATGATTTATTAATAATATACTCACAGGGTAGAAAGCAGAGGTTCCATCTGGCATTGTCACCTTGGCCTTCTCTACTCTGTAAAGACAATGACCAAAGCCACTATTGAAAAAATATCAGACAGGAAACAAAGGTTTTTTCGATGCTGTAAAATTTTGCATTTGACCAAAATCTTGATAGAAAAGGTATGCATTTTGCAATTGAGTCATGAAATCAATTTTTTTTGGCAGTCTAGTTCAATCCATCTCCACTAAATAAAGGTGAATTTGTTACAGTATTCACAAAACATGGCAATCATAGTGGACAAGATGTGGAGGACAATACATGTGGGAGGTAATGTATTGACTAGAGTGTCAATGACAGGACTTATGTGAGGGGTCGATCACAATATTTACAAAACATAGTCACCAGAGTAGAATCAATAAGGAGGAAGACATGTGGGAAGTAAATGTAGTGACTAGAGAGTCAGTAACAGAACTTACGTGAAGGGTCGATCACAGTATTCACAAAACATAGCGACCAGAGTGTCAATGACCATCTTGGCCTTTGTCAAGTCCGTGGCGGTACACTCTATGAACACATTCCGAGTGTTACATGTGATCTTACTGTGATCTCCTAAAATAACAATGGATTAATTAGCAGTAGAAAAATCCTGTTTAATTAAGATCGCCAGCTTTACTACTGTCCGTTATCTCAGGACATAAATAGTGTAAAATGGATCCGATTTTTAATAACAATTTTGATATCTAAAACTCAAAAAAGAAAACTGGTAGGACAAACTTAAATTCATGTTGACTACTCTACTAACTGACCATTAATGATTGGTGGCATAGACAGGACAACGCCATTCTGGTCGTAGATGACGGGATAAACCGGTTTGTCCTGAATTATTGGCAGAAACTGCTTCAAATGATTGTCACTCTGAAACAGTAAAAAAATTAATTTAAGCTGAAACAATAAAAAACAAGTTTAAGCTGAAACAGTCAATGCTTAAAGAGTGTAAGTTTCAAGGTTTACAGCACGGGAACAAACAATAGGAGTCATACTCGAGAGGTCAAATCGCCAATAAAGAGCTGTTAGTATGAGAGTTCCCATAGCAACTGTTGGAAGTCTGGTAGATCATTAATGTAGCCTATTTCATCGCAGAAATCACCTCACATCGATATTTAAACAAAGTTGGGTATGAAATTCCACTTTTCCTTAAAACTATTTCATTCTTGGTCATAAAAGTTTGATCAGTCAGAGAGAAATGAATAAACTAATACCTGTATCACATAATTATATTGGCCAATGGATTAAACTAGCCACCAAATAGACCCATATCTGTGCAATTTATTAGATTCAACAAACACTTTATTTCAAGAATTTATCTCTTAAGAAATATTCGTAAATACATGATTTTGTGAATGGTGATCTAGAATTGACTTTTAATTAATGAATGATGAGTTGTCTCTTCAAGACTGATATTGGTTACCAAATCAACATGGATGCTATCCACAAATCATAGCCAGAGATTTGAATTTGCAATTAAATCTCCTCGTGTATAAATGTGAAAATAAATCCCACACAAAAAAGTGATTTACAGTAAGTATTCCAGCAATGAAAACAACAGCAGGACCTTGTAATGAATTTCTAAACTACTTCTTGCCAATATAGATGAGATACATGTGAAGTTCTCACCGAATAATGGTCCATCAGTTCAGGAGCCGTCATCTCTCTTTCCTGATTTAGAGCTTTAAATTTAATGTCTGCTGGAGGCCGGGCATCATACAGAAATGGTCCCTGTAATGTGTCAAGGTCATGAGTTCCTATAGCAACCAGAGTTCTTCTCCTAGAAAATATGAAACAACGAAAGCACAATTATGATAAATAAATTATTGATGTTAAGAAAGAACATGGAGTTTTAATGAGATACAAGTTAGTTTATATATACAGCAACACATGTTACAACGAATTCCATCAGACCATGTGAAATAATTCATTATGGCCCGAATTCATTTTAGGATTTTCAGGTTTTCTAAAAGTGATGTCCACTGTACATATATACCAACTTACCTGATTTTAAACAAGTTTAAATCTCACAAAAACTTTCAAAAATGTCGACTATTTGACCATTTTTTGTCCCCATCCCTCAGGCCCCTGGGGAGTGGGGACCATATAATATACAATTTTGGTTCACAAGTGCTCATGGAATGTTTCTGAAAAATTTCATTGAAATCAGTTCAGTTGTTTTCCAGAAGGAATCCAAAATGTGAAAAGTTTTCGAATGCATGATCGTCAATGCCATACAATAGGGGATTGCAAATGGTCACCAGCAGACTTTGTGTCTCTGAAATATGATACAGAACAAGAAAATCTTACCTGCACAGATTCTGATGTAATTTATCTTGGAGATTAATGAAGCTTTTGTATCTTTTCTACAACAGAGAAAAAATTATAAAAATAATTGAAATAAGTTACACTGTAAACATCTTGACTTATCAACGATTTAAGTCTGCCAGAATTGTATCCATCATGGATGCTTCTAAACAATTTATTTCTTTATTGATGAGGGATCTATTTCAGTCTTGATATACAGAAGTTAATGATAGTTAACATGAAGTAGTAATAGAGTGTTCTTTTGTTACCAAAAAACTTCACTGAGAAGCAACCATTAGCTAAATATGTAAAATAAAGAAATAAAGGAAAATATTGATCACTTGTTCCTGTATCCTCTGACAAAGGCAGACATATAGTGGATCAAGATTGATATTAAAGCTCATCATAGGAGTTCCGGAAGGTTTAATACAACACAATCTTTTCCAGAGTAGCCTTACCAGTAATTGCCAGAGATTAGTGAAATACTTTTACGAGATACTCACTGGAGTGAAGGTGATGTTTCTAAGGACAGCAGCTACAGCAAATGGACGGACCTGGGCTGTCTGGAGAAATTAAACAGTAACATCTCAGTCTGAAATCTGTGTCGCCTTCAGGCACTAACAGTATTATCAAATCTGATACATGTGTGGTGTCAAAAACAGGTCAAATTCCTGGTGGTAAACAGGTAAAAAACATATTACTTTTAAATCAAACTACATGTACAGTCACTATCAGACCAAAAATATCTACTCTAACATAACGACACTAAGATTAGAACAGATGCTATATTTACAGATGGTAGAATGATGGAAGAAGTACCTGTACAGATACATGTAGATACTTACAGACGGTAGTACAATAAGTTCCTGTAACTTGTCAGCACTTGGTTCCAATGCTTCATACCTAGGAGCCTTTATTCTGTACAGGAAACAAAAAAACTTCTAAATATGTAACACTGAACAGAGGTCATTTTATTTTTCATGCCATCAGCTGACATTTATAAACTGATAAATGCCAACAGAAACAATACAAGGAACAACCTATGTCATGTACGTGGTTGCCATTTCATTTAAATCACAATCTCTGAAATCGTAAGAAATTTTGTCTCATCAAAGTTTGAATGTGGTACTACTGTTGCTCAACTTCTCAAGCAGAGTAAACAATTCTGTGTCACCAGAAAACATGTCCTTAATTTCTTTTGTGTTCATGGAAATATTTTGGACTAGTTCATTTCAACAATTTAAAACAGAATGTGACTGATACCTGTATGTAAATGCAATGTGCATGCTAAAATGTATTGCTAACATATATATTCCATACCAGTGCAATTCCAGCTTTCCAAAATTTTGATGAGTTGCTAACATATATATTACTGGCCTCTATTTTTTGTGAAAATCTACCTGTTTTTAACTTTATGGCCTCTATTTTTTGTGAAAATCTACCTGTTTTTAACTTTATGGCCTCTATTTTTTGTGAAAATCTACCTGTTTTTAACTTTAAATTGGAACACATTTCATATTCAATTAAAGATAGTTCCTTGTATAAAACAGATAGAATATTATACCATAAGACTTTATAGACCAGGTTTTGAAGACAACAGTTGTTGCCCATATGCTTTCTCCCACATTTCTTAGTAAGAAACTTGATAGGTATGATGTTCATAAAATATCTTTCTTGGATATTTGAAATACTTACTTTTCAAGGAAAACTTTAAGCGCTCGAGTCAATCCTTCAATACACAGTAAGTCATATCTGTAAACCAGTAATAAGGATGTTAAGGGTGATACATTTTAAACAATCATAAATACAAATTGTATCCTTGTTGTTGAACCTGATAATTTGTGAACTCCTTTGAGACAGTTAAATTGTTGTGATTAAATACTATCACTGTTAAATATCCTTCATGTTTGAAATAAATTTTTCATAGAGACTTTTTTCTTATTCATGATACAAAAGATCGGAATTAACTTCTGTTTTAGAATCATACAAGGTGATAATCTGATGGAACATCTGAGAAATAATGTAAGCCTACTTCACAACCTGTAAAATATTTCAAGGATTACTGTACCTTGTTGTAGGTCACATAAGACATCACATCTACACTGAAGTCGTGTTCTGAGTAAAGTTACATAACTCCATAAATGCTGAAAGGTGTTATTGTGACAACTGACTTTATATATTGATATTTTATCTGCTGTAAATGTTTGCTGCAGTCTACAATGTAAATATATCAGCTGTTTTTACAGCTTGACCAGTGTAATTTACACTGAATATCATTACACCTTGTCACACATCACCTTTGGGACAAGTCGAAATAAACATATTTTTAAGGAATGTCAGCTTGTCACCTACATTTACAACACTATCGTAAAACATCACCTGTTGGCTGGTATGTCCACCTTGAATTCTGATGCCAGCTCTGGATTTTGTTTAAGTTCTTCCTCCTCCTGAAAACACAATAAGATATATACAGTTGAGACTCACTGATCTATTGATGTAGAAAATTAGACAGTAGTAAAGCTTAATAAGATTGTACACAAAAGTGAATAGTACCTTTTAAATAAGTTAGAGACAGTAGAAGGCAAACCATGAATAAAACTACATCATACAGCTGTTCCGCCCTTCTAGGACTTGTCAGTGATGCTACATCATACAGCTGGTTTGTCCTTCTAGGACATTCTAAGTTTTGAATCCAAGGAGGCTACTGAGGAAAATTCAAACTGATCGAAAGAAAAGTTAAAATTTAGACAGGGAGGTGCCCCATAATTAAATGAATTTTGCAATTTTCATATATCAGAAAGATTTTAGAACTACGTCAAGTACGTGTGTATATTCTGAACCATGCCACTATTTGAAAGAATTAAAACATGGCATGCAAGTTACGGCAAACCTTGGGGACCTAAAGCAATGAACTTACCGGCTCTTCAGCCTCCAAACCAAACTCAAAACAGAGCTCATTGAATTCTTCAAATGCTGAAATAAATTAAAACACATTTTGAATTTAAGACAAATTTGAGTTTATGAAGTAGTTTAAGAATAGTGTCACCTATGAATTTCGAGACCTTAAGAAAAACATAACATTGATTTGTGTTACCATGTATGAATATTTACACACCTATACTTTTCCTTTTTCAAGATTTCCTACATGATCTGCGTGAAGACATACAGTACACACTATTTACAACCTATTTCAGGTACATCTTGATGACTAATCAGTGCTTACAAGAGATGGTTTGACAATAAATGCGCCTTGGTGTGGCTTTTACAAAGCATTAAACATAGTCTTTGTCTGATTTGATACCCATTGGGGTGTGCACTAAACATGATTTTCCCTCTGTCTGTTTTTTCATATTGGTTCCAAACTAAATTCTATGGGTTTTGGAGCCTCACGTTGAAATTTGTGAAATCTCAAGAAAAACCGTGATAGTAATGTAAAAGGAATAGGTCAGTTTGGCTTGCAAATAATATCAAAAGAAGTCTCTGTCACTCAGCTTCTTTTGTACATTTGGTTGAGCCATGGATTATTGTACCATAAACCTGGTATTGGTAGAAAGGTTTCCCCTGCTTCTTTCTTAAAAGAACTGACATAAAACAGATAATAGGGGGAAGGAAATTGACACAGGTCAGACCAGGAGATCTATATTGACTACGTAAATACTTTACTACATTTGTAGCTAGTTGTTAACAGAAACTGAAAAATCACAGATTTGTGTTTAATATGCAAAATAATGATTCAGCAACGGGGGTATGGACTTTTTATAAAAAATAGTCAAATTGACTTTAAACTCAGCTTAAGATATTCTGTCCAAGTTGCATTTATTCAGTCATGAAACAACTGCAAAAGTAAAATGCAAAAACAGTCACAGTATTTCCAGCCTATATGGCCTATATTATGATAGTACAGATACTACAGCTGTGACCATTACCTCAGGTTTTAAGAAGCCTGCACTTGCAGAAAACATTGTATCTTTAAAAAATCTACCTCGTCATAAATGAATGTTACTTCTATCAATATGTCGCAAAAGTTCCTGTTTAAATCATTTCGGCAATCTTAACAAATCCATACCCCAACTTGTGTATAATAGACCAGTTTGCCCAAGTAGTGGTTTTCCCCGACCTGTTTAATGAATGCTGGGGAATTCATTTGCTTACATATCCTAATTTATGTATAACAATTCGGTCTCATCAAAGATAAATTACATATTATCTGTTAGATAGTACAACAGGTCACAGGTACCTCTATATAAGCCTCATCTGTCAACACACTCATTCGTCAGAGATTATAGAATGAGTGTATTGCCTGGAAGATTTCAGCTGTTTTTCCTATTGCAATACAATAGAAAAATCATTCATATAATCACAATAGTTCCTGGTGTGTGTGCGTTAGGATCACGCATTGTAACCATACAGATTTAGATACAGCCGAGGCGAATATCTATGAACAGTCAAAACACAACAGCTGTCTGAACTGCCGACGACAAGTTTTCAGTTGAGGGGACTTACTGTACGTCTTTCCAAGTGACGTGAACAACTCTTCCTTATTAACGGCAATGGTAGGCATTTTGGAGTAAGTGATTCCAGCCGACAAAGCACCGGATAGTTTTCTTCCTTACTAAATTGTGAAGTGATTCCCTGATGCCGGTGAGGGATGACGAAAGCATGGGAAATGGAGTTGCGTCTTTTTTATCTCAATATTGAAGAGTTCCAATTTTACATTTGATATTAATAAACTGTAAAACAAATACTTGTGTTAGATTGCTACAAATTATAACCCAACAATAATTCGATGATCACATATTAGTTAGAATTGTGTTTTACTTTATTAATGTTGTTTGTATATCAATATTCAAATTTTTTATTCCACTTTTATTCGGGTTCCTATTTTTGGATAAACAAAGATGTCTGCGCCCACGAAACAAGAAAGTAAGGTGTGGTCTGCTTCTTTCGTGTTTTAATTACTGCACATTTAGCTGGCATATACGCATTTCTGAATGACAGTTGCTTACGTAATATATTTTCGAACCATATGTATAATATGTATTTGAAACAGAGTACAAGACAGAATAGAAGTTCTTATACTCTTAGAAAATGTATTCTAAGGAATAGACTGGCAGATAGAAGAAAAGATCCTATAATCTGTCAGATGTAGCGAATGTTTTAAGTCAATGAAAAGAACATGAAATAGCAATAAAAATAACTAAATCCATCAGCAGCCTTGAGCACTAGCATCGTTCATTACACTACACAGAGTTATGAGATGAGACATCAGAAATAATATAAGAATATAAACAATAGGAATCTTCCATACCAGTCTCACGACATTTTTTTATGCTCACTAGTTACAGATCACTGAATGCTATCTCTTTAGCTCATATATATTTATTCTAAATACAATGAGAGTAACGTGTACTTTATATTACAGTTATATCGTTATTTCTATCATATAAGACTGCATGTTCCATTAGTGAATATCTTTATGCAAATAATTAATAAAAAGGTCTGCTACAAAGTATTGACGCAAGAACTGTTTACAGTCTATGGCATGAAAACTGTTTATTTTTACTTTGGCTAAGCTGCTGGTGCCTCTCATTTGGATTGACCAAGATTTGCTTGACGGGTGATACCAACAAAGCAGAAGATGCTTGCTCTTCTGGAACACCATGTCTTATTCACTTTGTACTTTTACAGGAGTCTGTGTAAATCTTCTTTTTGTTCATACAGAAAATTGTTATATATTAATACTAACAATGAGATAATTGAACATTTTGTATTACATTACCAAATTTAGACATAAGAACAGATTACAAATTAAGAGAACAAATGAAAGACTATCTAAAGTTTGGGTAAGACAACAGGTCATAATGTAGGTTAGAGAATGAGGTATATATAAAGCAGTCAGAAGGAATCTGAATCCTGGTTTTACTTTTTTTATTGTCTTTATTGCAGTTGATATCCTAGACCTCTGTGACACAAGGAAAACAAAAATTGACGATGAAAAATTAGAACTCCCTGTCCTAAACTGATTCTTGCTGTAAAAAAGAATCATTTACTTGAAAATTTTCTTCAAGAAATTTCATTCTACATTTTCCATTCACTTTTTCCTACAGATATGACCATTACAACCTGCATTTGAAATATCCAATCATGAGTAGTACGGTGAAGTCAAGTCTTTTTGAACGTCTCCGTCCCATATGTGTCCAACTTACAAAGGAACATACCAGGGAAAATGTCACTGCTCTCTATCAGGCCATAAATGGCCTGGAGAGAAAATATATGCAGGAGCTGCAAGAATATGTTCTTTTTCCGCTTCGGATCATACTCAAACAGGAGAAAAAATAGTGAGTAAATACAGACTGTGGAATATCATGTCTCAAATCTAAATCACTCTCATTTTAATCATGATGTCATTTGTGCAATAATGTCACATAAAGGTAACAGACAGATTCCAAAAGATTGAAAATTAGCATTGGCAGAAGTCTTGTGGACAAGAAAGTGTAATATAGTCACCAATCAAGGTCGTATTCAAACAGGAAAAGAAAGAAAGTGTATAGACAGATTGTTAAAGCATTACATACACTATAAGATTGATAAATGCAATTATTTGTACTTATGTGAGAATCTCAATACATATTACACCTAAATCAACACCTATCTACAGAATGTGGTATTTGTTTTACAGTGCTGGCGAGATGTATGTGGCTTTATATCAGTGTATGGAGTATGTCCTATCTCACAGTTGTGTTACACGATGGGACATGTTTCAGGATATCTTCAATACTGCTTGTCTAACACTGAGTGATCCCAGCAATCCATCAAAAGGCAAGTTTGAGTCATCTTCTGTAAGAGATATACAGAAGACAGACAAGTAAAGAAGACCTTTAAATACAAATGTAGAGTTCAATACGGTAGAATCAAACTGCATCATACAGTTGTTTTTGTCCTTCTAGGACTCCTCAGTGATGCTAGGGACCTAAATTTTGAAGTGTAGGAGACGACTCATTGAAATCAAAATTGATCAAAAGAAATGTCAAAATCTGGATGGTGAAGTGAAATACTCCATTATCTGATAAATTTTGTAATTTTCATGTATTTTTTCATATATGATTTATTTTTGTGAATTGTTTTAGTGTCCCATATATCAGAGGAATTAAAGCTGGCCATTGTTCAGATGCTGTTGTCACTATTGAAGAGTTCAGATTTTAAGTAAGTGTGTAATATATGTAGGTTGTTATCTAGTAAGTAAAACTCTATCTACCAACTATAGCTAAGTATATACATGATACTCATTATACTTATACAGCATTATAAAATATAAATGTACTGATGTCATTGCTAATTCAAGCATGATTTTCCATACATAATAACAGTGACCTTGATCTTTACCTATAAACCCTGAAAATCAAATTCAGTGAAAGTTTCCTTATACTGTACTTTACCTCTGTAAAAATACAGAAGGTGTAAAATTTATACTAATTATGGATTCTTCTTTGTCTCAGCATCATTGAGAACCTGTTTGCTGTGGGGAGTCTTCCTGTCTTAGGACATGCTGTGTCAATGCTGCTAAATGTTGCAGACCAAGAAAGATCAAGACCGTTAAAAATAGCAGCTCTGGGGTTTCTCATTGAACTCTGTCAGGAAGACAGAAAATGTAAGATTCTCATCTGAAATAGAGATAAAAGTCATGAAACATTCAACATAGAATACCAGCTTCAATGTATAGTAACTACTGTCAGTGTAAGATAAACAGAGAATTGCTACCAACAATTATAATTTACTTATATCAGAGTGTCAGTGTAAGATCTCAAGGACATTAAAACAATAAAATACCTACATTGTTCAACAGAACTGTACAATGTGCTTGATACAGTTAGCATTGTTATGTAGTTGTTTCAGGCAGTATCATTATACGAGGGAGGTTGTTTCTGATGATGCTGTGTGCTGTTTTAGGCTGTACAAGTTTGAGAGTGACGTTGTATTTGGCAATTTTGCGCTGTTTTTTCAGACTGTACAAGCATGCGAGTGAGATTGGGAGACACATTAGCCTCATTTCTCCCTGGAGTCACCATTACATTGAGTCGTCTCATCAGCTGTGATACTCACCAGGGACAGGCAGTAATACAGGTGTGTTGTCAATGACAAACATTATGTAGATGTTCCCTTGTTTAGCCAATTGCTACAGTAAATATTTTAATCTGTCTCAAGTTTCTCACTTAATACCAATTTTTTATGTAGTGATTTCAGACCTCTGTAGAGCTCCTGACTAAATCTGTTTGATTTGTGGTAATTTCAGACCTCTGTAGAGCTCCTGACTAAATCTGTTTGCTCTCGAATGTTTTCAGACTGCACTAGAACTCCTGACTAAGTACATGAGGCTGGTACTTGATGATGTACTAATTGCTGAGAGTCAGGTGAAGAACAAACATCAAAGCCGCAGTTTACCTGGTGAGTATTTACAAGTTTAGGTCACTTTACACATGTTGAGGTTAAGAGGTGAAGTTGAAAGTTGATAGCAATGTAAAAGTGATGACACATCACTCTCAATTACTTTCCAAAATCCAAAGTTAGTTTACATTATAGAATTGTTATAGTGGATATTATGTCAGTGACAAGCAGCTTGTATTTTAACAGGTGACATGTTAATGAACAGAAAGACCAAGCCATGTAAAGAAATTAATTTTTTATCGCTATTTTAAAGGATAATTCAGTGAAGACAAGTTACATGGTACTACAAACAACTAGACCACAAGAAAGTTTTTTTTGCTAGTGTGTAATTTTTGCCATTAGATTGAATGACAAATATCTAATTGTCAAATTTTAAACAAAAAATAGTTAACATTACTGTAAATGTACAAAGTTTAGTTTATTTTAGTGCGTCTCATGCTTCAGATATTACGCTGAAATGTGGTTGTACAGTTTCTATACATTCTCATTGCTTTTATATGTTCAAGAATGTAGCTAAAATTTTACTGTGCCAAAATAAATGCATTTACAGTATACACGGCGATACTTTTAGTTCCTGCTTTTCATCGGTGAAAGAATAGTGTGGCTTTGTAAAATATGTCAGTTTGGGTAACAAATGACAACGTAAACAGTATTCAAAGTATTCCCTACAAGTCAACTATCTATCACTAATTTCTACAATAGCCAGCAACAAAGCATTAATTAGAAAACAAATGTTCACAGTCATGTTCAAAATCTAACAAAAGAATGATCTGGGAAGATTTTCAAGTGAAAAAATTGGTTTCCATATAAATCTATGTAGAAGCGGCCTGAGTTTATGTTTTCTATTTCAGCAGGAAATTCAAAACTTGAAAGCTTGGTTGTACGGAGAAATCCTGATTGGGTGAAAAATACCTGACTAAGTACATTGTGAAGCAGGTGACAAAGGTGATGTAGTCATTGCTGAGAAGGTGAAGACTTTCCCTGGTAACATCAAAGTCGCAGTTTACCTGGTGGTGAGTACAAGTTTAGGTCACTTTACACATGTTGAGGTTAAGAGGTGAAGTTGAAAGTTGATAGCAATGTAAAAGTGATGACACATCACTCTCAATTACTTTCCAAAATCCAAAGTTAGTGTACATTATAGAATTGTTATAGTTGATATTATGTCAGTGGAAAGCAGCTCATATTTTAACAGGTGACATGTTAATGAACAGAAAGACCAAGCCATGTAAAGAAATTAATTTTTTATCGCTATTTTAAAGGATAATTCAGTGAAGACAAGTTACATGGTACTACAAACAACTAGACCACAAGAAAGTTTTTTCTGCTAGTGTGTAATTTTTGCCATTAGATTGAATGACAAATATCTAATTGTCAAATTTTAAACAAAAAATAGTTAACATTACTGTAAATGTACAAAGTTTAGTTTATTTTAGTGCATATCATGCTCCAGATATTACGCTGAAATGTGGTTGTACAGTTTCTATACATTCTCATTGCTTTTATGTGTTCAAGAATGTAGCTAAAATTTTACTATGCCAAAATAAATGCATTTACAGTATACACGGCGATACTTTCCTGCTTTTCATCGGTGAAAGAATGGTATGGCTTTGTAAAATATGTCAGTTTGGGTAACAAATGACAACATATGCAGTATTCAAAGTATTCCCTACAAGTCAACTATCTATCACTAATTTCTACAAAAACCAGCAACAAAGCATTAATTAGAAAACAAATGTTCACAGTTATATTCAAAATCTAACAAAAGAATGATCTGGGAAGATTTTCAAGTGAAAAAATTGGTTTCCATATAAATTATCTATGTAGAAGTGGCCTGAGTTTATGTTTTCTATTTCAGCAGCAAATTCAAAACTTGAAAGCTTGGTTGTACGGAGAAATCCTGATTGGGTGAAAAATACCAGTTCTAAGTTGACAGTAATTGTGAAGCAGGTGACAAAGGTGAGAAGTCATTCCAGCTGGAAGGTGAGACTTTCCCTGGTAGACTGGGTCGGAGCCATGTTACTCCACTGCCGAGGGTGAGTACAAGGTCAGGATTCATTATTTCTTTACTGTAAAACGGTTGTTACACTAAACATAGTACATTGTACATATTTGTCTGATGGATTTAAGACTTGTGATTGTTCTGATTATATAATGTTATACCAACAGCAATTAATGTACTGGATGTGAAGCAGGGGTGGAGGTGGGGGGGTGGGCATTTAATTTACCATTACCTTTGTCTCTCCGCCCAAATCTAGTCCTCCTCTGTTCTGAATCAGTATTATAAGAACCGAGAATCTCTCAACTGATCTCATTCCTATCCACCCAATAGTCCCCATAATATCGAATTCTACACTCTTTGTCATATTAAGATGTCATCAGTCAAGGTCAGAAGGTCAGTAGTGACATTTGACAACTTCTGTAAACTCATCAAACATTGCTACTTACATGTACAGAGGGGGGAACATTTTCTAGGTATTATATTGTTATAACACTACAAACAAAAGAAGCACCTGAAATCATGTTAATGTATACAGATATATTGCTACAAAGTTTCTTTTTTCTTTTTTTCCATTTTGCAGTTGTTGAAAAATGATAAAAAAATTTGTAATAATGTATTGTAACAAAAGATTTATTTCATTTCCATTTTTGAAGGAACCTGGAGGAGAGTGTGTCAGATCTCCTGGCTGTGTTAGTAGGCAGACTGGGTGATGACTATCCAAAGGTAGCCACCCACAGTCGACAAAAGCTGGACAAGTTTGCAGCATCTCTGGATGGGAAACAGTGTCGCCCTCTAGTGGAGATGTTAGAAGAGAACCTTTATAGTTTATCAATATCTCTTCCTCGACAAATGAACACCACAGGTACAGGACTGATTTGTCTTAAAAAATTACTCATTCACTAAAAATGCAAGTGACGAGAGCCCTCAAAATACTTCAAAATAGCTGTAGATGTCAGTTACCTGTTCTTGTGACGAGAGCCCTCAAAATACCTCAAAATAGCTGTAGATGTCAGTTATCTGTCCTTGTGACGAGAGCCCTCAAAATACCTCAAAATAGCTGTAGATGTCAGTTATCTGTCCTTGTGACGAGAGCCCTCAAAATACCTCAAAATAGCTGTAGATGTCAGTTATCTGTCCTTGTGAGGAGAGCATAATTTTGAAGGCAGGACAACGTTATTGTTCCTATCTTATGGTGGATTTTCCTAAAGATTGATGAAGTCAGCTGATAACATTTAAATAACTTTCTTGTGTTATTTCAGACTTTCCCAAAGTGAATGTTTATTGCTTCCGAAAGTAATGATTACCCATGTAAAAATCAAATTTTGTTTCATCAGATAAATACTCTTTTATCAAAGATGGTGTTATATCTATTAAAACTGTGCACCAGAAACTCTCTTGGTTTCAGGATTGATAATCTGTTGTATAAATTGTAAACCTTTTTATTTTAGATGAAGAAGAGAAGTTGTTTGTGGTTCAGCTGTTGGTGGGATACCTAGAACTTCTTGGTACTGTATATTGATTTTTTTATCTCTTCTTCTTATCTCTTCTCCTGGAATATGTTTTGATTTCCTTTCCAAGGACAGAAAGACTAAGGTCACTTTCACATAAGCAGTGGAAATGGTCAGACAGAAACTAACTTGCTAAATATTGTTAAATTACAATATTTCAGCATAAAACAGGGTTTGTGTATGCACATATTTCTGGAAACATTATGATGTTAAGTTTGATTTAAAATGAATTATATATCATCTTTGGTTCATTGTATTATGGTTGACAGGAAATTCTGAAACTTTGCCTTTAAACTTTACACATATCAGTGGCAACATTTGTACCAACATGTTTATCGTGGAATAGTTCCAGGCCGTCTGAACCGTTCCAACTGGGTTACACGAAAGTGGTCTAAGGTTTTGACACCAGTGTCCATAATAAAACTGTGTTTACCTTTGTACGATGTTACAATAAGCCAAGTGGTGTTTTAATTAAATCTTAATAGAACTGTGTTTACCTTTGTACGATTTTACAATAAGCCAAGTGGTGTTTTAATTAAATCATAATAGAACTGTGTTTACCTTTGTACGATTTTACAATAAGCCAAGTGGTGTTTTAATTAAATCTTAATAGAACTGTGTTTACCTTTGTACGATGTTACAATAAGCCAAGTGGTGTTTTAATTAAATCATAATAGAACTGTGTTTACCTTTGTACGATGTTACAATAAGCCAAGTGGTGTTTTAATTAAATCATAATAGAACTGTGTTTACCTTTGTACGATTTTACAATAAGCCAAGTGGTGTTTTAATTAAATCTTAATAGAACTGTGTTTACCTTTGTACAATTTTACAATAAGCCAAGTGGTGTTTTAATTAAATCATAATAGAACTGTGTTTACCTTTGTACGATTTTACAATAAGCCAAGTGGTGTTTTAATTAAATCTTAATAGAACTGTGTTTACCTTTGTACGATTTTACAATAAGCCAAGTGGTGTTTTAATTAAATCTTAATAGAACTGTGTTTACCTTTGTACGATTTTACAATAAGCCAAGTGGTGTTTTAATTAAATCATAATAGAACTGTGTTTACCTTTGTACGATTTTACAATAAGCCAAGTGGTGTTTTAATTAAATTATAATAAAACTTTGTTTACCTTTGTACGATGTTACAATGAGCCAAGTGGTGTTTTACTTAAATCATAATAGAACTGTGTTTACCTTTGTACGATGTTACAATAAGCCAAGTGGTGTTTTAATAAATCATAATAAAACTGTGTTTACCTTTGCTTCATCCTGCAATAAGCCCAGAGCTTAGCATATATAATTTAAATCATGACAAAATTTTCAAAAATTATATACTCTCTCCACGTAGAGGGAGTTTAAAAGAAATGTGGTCCTTTCAGCATTTTTAAAATTCTTATACACTATTAGTGTATTGTATTTTGTAGTGTTATGCTTCATTTTAGCAGCCTATGTATTCCTACATATCATAGGTTGCTTGATTTTGTTGTAGACCTTGTATTAAGGAGATTAACATACATCCTGTATACTGGTAACATAACTGCAAAATTCAAACAAAAGATTTACCATTTTGTCAAAAATGCATGAAACATGATAAATAAACACAGGATGAAACATCTATGTTTGATACAAACAGTACTTATTATCTTCAGGACTCCTTGAAAAATTAGTTTCCCTTACGATCGACTGAATGCTGATTTTGATCTTTTCGTGTTTGTGTTTTTGTGTGTAGGTGATCAGATGGACGGACTGATGCTCTCCCATGGTCGCCGACTTCTCATGTCTCTAGTCCAGGTCCTGGATATGGATTATAGTGATATAGGAATAGTCGAGGAACGTACAACTGTCACTGGAGACGGTACGTAATTACTATATATAGTCGTCTATCATTACCAGAGATGGTACGTAATTACTATATATAGTCGTCCATCATTACCAGAGATGGTACGTAATTACTATATATAGTCGTCCATCGTTACCAGAGATGGTATGTAATTACTATATATAGTCGTCTATTATTACCAGAGAGGGTACGTAATTACTATAAATAGTCGTCCATCATTACCAGAGATGGTACGTAATTACAGTCATCTATCGTTACCAGAGATGGTACGTAATTACTATATATAGTCGTCCATCGTTACCAGAGATGGTATGTAATTACTATATATAGTCATCTATTATTACCAGAGAGGGTACGTAATTACTATATATAGTCGTCTATTATTACCAGAGAGGGTACGTAATTACTATAAATAGTCGTCTATCATTACCAGAGATGGTAAGTAATTACTATAAATAGTCGTCTATCATTACCAGAGATGGTAAGTAATTACTATATATACTTGTCTATCATTACCAGAGATGGTATGTAATTATTATATATACTTGTCTATCATTACCAGAGATGGTAAGTAATTACTATATATAGTTGTCTATCATTACCAGAGATAGTAAGTAATTACTATATATACTTGTCTATCATTACCAGAGATGGTACGTAATTACTATATTTGGACGTCTATCATTACCAGAGATGGTAAGTAATTACTGTCACAGTCGACTATCATCATCAGAGTTGGAACATGGTTTGATTCGATATTTTGACCTCTGACCCCAAACATTGGAACACATTTCTCTATTTTGGTTTGATATTTTGACTTTTGACCCCACTGAAACATTTCCTCTATGTGAACATAATATAAGGTCATCTTGTTGTTTGTTTTAAGCAATAATCAGTGTTCCTTTATTGTAGAGTGTTTAAGATATGGGGTTGATTCCCAGGGAAATGTTGCCATGATGTAAATAAAACCAGTGTGTTGGTTTATAGTTGAATGGTTCCTCTCTGTTCATTGTATTAGTACTTCTATAAACGGATAATTTTGAAAATTTTACAGCTTTTTGTTTGAGGAAAAATTAGCAAGCGATGTAGATTTTTTGGTGAAGAAGAATTTGGGTGATGTTAATCACATTATAGATTATGATCATGTACAGATGAGAATGACCTCAATAGGAATACACTAGAAAACTTCAGATGTGAGATCAGTCATTTTCTGTCTAAAAATAATGTAAAAATTCTCTACATAATGGTTACATAGAATATATCATATTTACATGTTTTAGGAGCCTGTAACTACACATCACAAGTCATCACAATATCAGTGTTTTTTATGTTTTAGGAGCCTGTAACTACACATCACAAGTCATCACAATATCAGTGTTTTTTATGTTTTAGGAGCCTGTAACTACACTTCACAAGTCATCACAATATCTGTGTTTTTTATGTTTTAGGAGCCTGTAACTACACTTCACAAGTCATCACAATATCTGTGTTTTTTATGTTTTAGGAGCCTGTAACTACACTTCACAAGTCATCACAATATCAGTGTTTTTTTTTATGTTTTAGGAGCCTGTAACTACACTTCACAAGTCATCACAATATCAGTGTTTTTTTATGTTTTAGGAGCCTGTAACTACACTTCACAAGTCATCACAATATCAGTGTTTTTTATGTTTTAGGAGCCTGTAACTACACTTCACAAGTCATCACAATGTCAGTGGTTTTTATGTTTTAGGAGGCAGTGCCTTGGATCCAAATAATTCCTCCAGTGTTCTACCACTTAGGAAATACTTCAAACATTTCCATGACAATCGGATCTACAAACAGCTACAGAGAGCGTGCCAATGTCTGGGATTCTATGGTAACATTTTATTTGTGTTTGTTATTGTTTTCCCATATAACTTCTTTCTTTTTAATTAAATATTTGACAAATGTACATAGATTTACCAGTATTGTTACATTCTCTCTCTGACATGATGTAATCAAACTGATACAATTCGTTAAACGTTAAATTGATCAAAGTTTTAACAGGATCTATTTATAGCCTGATGTGTGTTTCATTGTATTTACATTTACCAGCCTCCAAATATTTAGACTCCGAAAATTTTTTTTTTACAATACTCCATTTTATAAGATGAGGTTTTTCTCACAAATTATCAAGTTGACTTATATACCTGCGCACTATACCCGCAAATTTACGGTAGTTTTCAAATAGAGTATTATATATGGGGTAATGGATATAGTAATGTTTTATAGTTGGTATAATAAACTATTAAAATTGATATGATAAAGTATTAGAGTCAATATAGTAATGAATTATAGTCAATATAATAAGATGCTCTTCTGCAATATTCCATGAAACTTTGTATTTACCAGGTCACTTTCAATTATATAGTCTGTAATTACATTCACTTGTTAAATCACATTACTAAAGCACCTGTAACTGTTGACCACAGGTAGTATACAGTTGTTGGTGGATTTGGTGTTAGATATAGCCCACCTGTCTGCTGCTTACAAACCTCAGGCCGTCCTCATGCTGAACGAGATTGTAACTGGTGCTGCTGGTATGTACAACTATTTCAATCAACAGAAGTCTATGATTATCACTCCTTCAAGTTTTATCTCAATTTTCTGAAATCCCTCAGAAATTTATCATCACTATCTGAATTTGTAGACATGTAATGTTCTTTTTTAATCCAGGAAGTTTTAAGTCAATCCTCTAATGATGATGGGTTTCTTCAAGTTTCCCCTTCGTCATTGATCCATGCTCTGTCAGTCGTCAATCTGTCCTATTGTTTGTCCTTAATCAATTTTTTTTATTGCTATGTCTATGGAAGTACCTGTACTGGATTTTCCAGATTTCTTTTAAGATGTAAGTCCCCGTGGTACCTATGTACATACTCAGTTTTGAGGGGGATTATTAAAACCTTTTCGGATGAATTGGGAGAAAAAGAGCCATCTCTCCGGATATTTCTGGAAAATCTTCTGTGATTTTGATTTTCAGGCTGATAAAAAATATTTTAAAAATGTCTGGCTGCCATCTTGGATTTTGAAAATAAAACTTTTCCTCACATGGTTTCCGTTATTTTTTCATTTATGTTTCTCAAAAAATGACTAACAGATGTCATCTTGGATTTTGACAGTACAGCTTTATTGATTCTTGGATGGATTGTGTTAAAATTCTCTGTAGATTTAGATAAGTTGTGCATGGCCAATAATGTGATTAACTTTTGGAAAAATTCCTTTATTTCAGAAAAACAAAGCATAGCCAAAGCTTCACCTACGGAAGACTGTTCTGGGGATCATCTAAAAAGTGTCATCAGGTAGGGTGTAGCAGGCTGTGCTGACAATATGTCACTGTATAGAGGGTGTAGCAGGCTGTGCAGACAATATGTCACTGTATAGAGGGTGTAGCAGGCTGTGCTGACAGTATGTCACTGTATAGGGGGTGTAGCAGGCTGTGCTGACAGTATGTCACTGTATAGGGGGTGTAGAAGGCTGTGCTGACAGTATGTCACTGTATAGGGGGTGTAGCAGGCTGTGCTGACAGTATGTCACTGTATAGGGGGTGTAGCTGGCTGTGCTGACAGTATGTCACTGTATAGAGGGTGTAGCAGGCTGTGTTTACAGTATGTCACTGTATAGAGGGTGTAGCAGGCTGTGTTTACAGTATGTCACTGTATAGAGGGTGTAGCAGGCTGTGCTTACAGTATGTCACTATATAGGGGGTGTAGCTGGCTGTGCTGACAGTATGTCACTGTATAGAGGGTGTAGCAGGCTGTGTTTACAGTATGTCACTGTATAGAGGGTGTAGCAGGCTGTGTTTACAGTATGTCACTGTATAGAGGGTGTAGCAGGCTGTGTTTACAGTATGTCATCATGTCCCTCAATCTTTAAATCATTGCAATCTCGACAAACCTATTGTGGATACGACTGTATACACTAGCCTCACTGGGGTAATCCAGGTAATTTTTTGTCTAGAAGTGTTTATCTCATGACAGTCTATGTTCCTCCATCAAAGCTTAGATTCATCCACTGATATTACCTATGTCATACGTATTTTGATGTCACTAAAGAGTTCTACATAGGTAATAGAATAGAAGTTCTTATAACACAAGATTTGAGTGGTCATTTGTCTGAAGAAGGTGATCATACAGTCATCAAAATGTCACACTTAAATCTTTTACTGTTTGTGTTATAAGAATTTCTATTCTAATGACATTATCAACCTGAAGAAAATGTTCTAAAGTATATAGGTAATGTCACCAATTTAGACTTTGTATCATCCATCTCATAGGAATAAAAAAAATATGTACATTATTGCATATTTGAATTTTCAATAAATTTTGATATCAAGACAATATTGAAAAACTTTATTCAATGATTTCAACCATTAGAACAGAGCTTATTTAAGTAGAACAAATATGATATAAATATTGTCTTCTTCATGTTATAGCATGTTAGTGGAAGATTACTTAACACCTGGAAACTTTTACCTGGCTACCATGGCAACGGAGAAAAATGGACAGCAAGACCAGCATCTTGGAAGTTCTCTGAGGGCCATAACTTTAATTTCTAATGAGGAGAGTGTGAGTGTGTATCACAGGAACACAGTTCTGACTTGTGTACTGCTGGAGGGACTAGGAATCTTTTCAAAGGTAACACTTCAATCAGCACATTGATAGAGGGAAATACACAACATCCATACATCTCATTTCAGTTGGCACCCTGCTTTCTACAGATCTATTTCAATATACTGATTTATTCATAACAATTCCTATACATATCTCCTACTATATCATCAACCAAACTCCCTAACAATCAGAAGATACTGTTACATATTGACTTCTTATCATCTACAGGCACTTGGTCAGAGTTATCTGCCCTTGTTGATGCAGACTCTGTATCCAATGTTGGAAAAACTAGGAGACAATACAGCTGTTATCAGCAATACTGCATATCTGTCACTGTGTACCACCTGTACAGCCTGTAATTACAGGTAAGTCTGTCACTGTGTACCACCTGTACAGCCTGTAATTACAGGTAAGTCTTGTCACTATTTATCACCTGTACAATCTGTAATTACAGGTATGTCTGTCACTGTGTACCACCTGTACAGCCTGTAATTACAGGTAAGTCTGTCACTGTGTACCACCTGTACAGCCTGTAATTACAGGTATGTCTGTCACTGTGTACCATCTGTACAGCCTGTAATTACAGGTTAGTCTGTCACTGTGTACCACCTGTACAGTCTGTAATTACAGGTTAGTCTGTCACTGTGTACCACCTGTACAGCCTGTAATTACAGGTATGTCTGTCACTGTGTACCACTATGTTATCACCTGTACAGGTATCTGTAATTACAGGTAAGTCTGTATGTGTACACTGTGTACCACCTGTACAGTCTGTAATTACAGGTATGTCTGTCACTGTGTACCACCTGTACAGTCTGTAATTACAGGTTAGTCTGTCACTGTGTACCACCTGTACAGTCTGTAATTACAGGTATGTCTGTCACTGTGTACCACCTGTACAGTCTGTAATTACAGGTTAGTCTGTCACTGTGTACCACCTGTACAGTCTGTAATTACAGGTTAGTCTCTCACTGTGTACCACCTGTACAACCTGCAATTACAGGTAAGCTCTTTCTGTACCACTCGTATTCAGCTATAAAATTAAGCACCTGTTGAGCACGAAAGAAAAGGTCTAAATGAGAAAGATTTTATTAATATTTGTTTTTTCTTGTTTGTTTGTTTGTTTGCAATAAAACTTGAGAAGGCTTTTATCAATATTGTGATTTTCTTGTTGGGTTTTTTGTGCAGTAAAACATTTGTGTCAGGGTTTTATTGTCTTTGTTTCTAGCTCCATTGCTGACCTCATTCAGAAAAATGCTGATTACCTAGTGAATTCTATATCACTTAGACTACGCCATTTCTACGACAACCAACGCAGCCCTCTGGTGTTGAAGGTCATGTTACAGTACAGCAATTGTGATCTTCTGCCACTAATAGATGACACCATACAAGAGGTATTATTGTAATAGGAGTTGTCTGCTCCTTATTCACAGTAGCTATTCCATACATACCTGTATTTGCCCTCCTCAGATATTTCTGTGTTAACTTGTATTTGACTCGCCCTGATTAATGGTAGGCATTTCTGTTTGTTACCTGTAGTTGTCTGCCCTTGATTAATGATAGCAATTTCTGTGTATTACTTGTAGTTGTTTGCCCTGGATTAACAATATGTATTTCTGTGTTTACCTGTAGTTGTTGCACTTGATTAACAATTTTTATTTCCATGTTTACCTGTAGTTGTTGCCCTTGATTAACAATTTTTATTTCCGTGTTTACCTGTAGTTGTTGCCCTTGATTAACAATTTTTTTTCTGTGTTTACCTGTAGTTGTTGCCCTTGATTAACAATTTTTATTTCCGTGTTTACCTGTAGTTGTTGCCCTTGATTAACAATTTTTATTTCCGTGTTTACCTGTAGTTGTTGCCCTTGATTAACAATTTTTATTTCCGTGTTTACCTGTACTTGTTGCCCTTGATTAACAATTTTTATTTCCGTGTTTACCTGTACTTGTTGCCATTGATTAACAATTTGTATTTCCATGTTTACCTGTAGTTGTTGCCCTTGATTAACAATATGTATTTCTGTGTTTACCTGTAGTTGTTGCCCTTGATTAACAATTTTTATTTCTGTGTTTACCTGTAATCGTCTGCCATTGATTAACAATATGTATTTCCGTGTTTACCTGTAGTTGTCTGCCCCTGGTAGATGATGCATCTTCAATGATTACTGAATTTTTTATAGGATTTTATGATTGAAGTTATCTCCCTTGTTGTAGATTTTGGATGTACTTGATGACCACCATCTTGACCAAGCTGTGTTATTTATGGGAGTTCTACACGAACTGACCAAGGCCATGGTCAGATGGTTCCCTCCTGTTAAGGTGGGTCAAATTGCACTCATGTCATCTGTGTCTGGATCATGTTTAATTTTTCTACAGATATCTGAATATTGATGTTTATGTAAATATTGTTTGTACTTAGCCATGGCCTGAGGAATTGGATCTGAAAGGGCTTCGTTTTTATCTCAAATTGATGAAACAAATCTTAGATTGATATTTGAGTGTTTTTTGGTAGGAGTATATAAATCTCTATAAAATGTAAGAATTTATTGATATACACAAAATACAAACTATAAAAACAACAGTAATGTGAATACCTCAGTATCAATGGGAATCTGAAATATGATCCTAACAGGAGATATTTGATGATGTTACTATCATTTACACATTTCTTCAGAATATGGTTTTACTGAAGGCGAAACAAGCACTGGTACTTCATGTAGGGTAAACTACAAAGATGTGAGAGTTTGTTACACTGGATATGTCTTAAAACTTCCAGTAGAAACACTATAGGGAAGTGGTAATTATAGAGGACACTAAAGAGAGATATTTTACAAATAAAATTTAAGAAACTGGGAATCTATTCCATTATTTTAATGAAAATTTCATAACTTCAGCTTATCTGCTAAATATTAAACTATCGGGGACTTTCTGACTTGTAGTTACAGGATATTCAAAAAGAGGTGACAGCAAAAAGAAATGTCAAGGAAGGCTGTAATGTTTCTGAGGAAGGACCACTGCTGCTCTCTATATTACACTACTGTGATCAGAAGAGGGTTGCTAGTGGTGATATAACAGAGGAGGATATTAGTGACACTGAGGACATAGGCGAAACAGATACAACAGAGGAAATTCACAAGGGGAATAACTCTGATCCAAACATGATTAAATTTCTTAAGGAGGTAAGTTAATGGAATATCATGTTCATTACAACTAATGGTTGTTGTACCTGTAATACAACTTCTTAATGTGTCATTGTTTAGAATATTTAAACATGGAAGTGATGATGGGAGAATTAAACAAATCAACTTAAGAATATTGGAATTATAATTTGTTTGATATTGTCCACATTCTTTCATTTTGATGATTTTAGTTAAGCTCAAAAATAGATATATGTCTAGTATAATTCTATATAGTGTACTATATTTTATTTTCAAAAGTAATTTTAGTTCTCAAACTTGTTCCTTTATTTTGATATCTAGTAACCTTTGACCTTGTACAGGTGATGATGCGTTGTAAGCACTTCCTGTCTTCCCACAATGCACGCCTGCAACTTCTGGTATTGGACACCATCGGTCAAGCATGTCAAGCTCTGGCAGATCATTCAAGTAGGTCAAGGTCATATAATTATACAACATATTATTCCTAATGTTAAGTTAAAAGTAGATAGTGTTACTTCTATAAAGTAATGTAATTTCATTTGGAGGTTTTGAGATTAATTTGAATGAAATGTTACTTAAACGAAGCATTATAGTCACATTTAGAGGTTTCAAGGTGAATGTAGATAAAGTGTTACTTGAAGGAAGCATTGTAGTCACATTTTAGGGTTTTCTTTGAATTTACATAATATCTTGACTTGTAATATTTTGATTACTGGTGATGGTTTGTTGTTATCACTTCCTGTTTGTAGATGAGTTACTACCACTGTTGCATGGAATCTGGGTCCCATTCAGTGCCAGATTTGTAGATAAAGAAAAGCTGGTCATAAAAAAGGCAAGTATCAATAGAAATAAAATGAGTACCATACAGTTATTAGATATAAAGCTAGGGGCTCATCATACTGTCACAGTCACATTGGAGGTAGAGCTCCTGTTTTTGTTTATCCTCCTCCCTAATTTGAATTTGTGTAAATATTTGTGTGAATATTTTTTTTTTCCATTTTTTATTTTTTTTCAATTTTGGTTTTGTTTTCTTTTTTCTTTTCTTTTGTTTTTTTGGGAATCTGGGGCAGACAATATTTTCTATTCCCAATAATCTTAAACAAATGTATTTTTCAGATCCAAGCATTTAAATTTCCAAAACAGTAGTAGTTTAACAAATTTTCAAAATAACTGGCAGGTGCCGTCCAAAGTACAATTTGTTGAGAGTCACCCTGGGTTAAGATGGTTGTGTTTATACCTCAGCAAAGTGTGGTACAGTAGAGAAATCTCTATAATTTATGATAAAATTTTAACATTTTTTGTGCTTTTTGTTCCATTTCGAGATTTTGTGGCACTTTTTCCCCAAATTTAAAGTCACATGTGTGCCATTCCTAAGTTGTGTAAAACCCTATTAGTTAAAATTAAAAAAGGAAATGTAAAAAAACATCTATAAAAACAGAGAAAACAATGTAACAAGGAGTATTGTATTACTAAGTAATGTATGCATCATTTGACACAAAGGTCTGACATTCTTAACTTCAATCAGGCTCTAGAGGTCCTGTCTGTGATAACAAATATGAGTGGAGACTTCCTCAAACAACGTGTGATGAAGGATGTGCTGCCAGTAGTTACAAAGTTTTTGGACAAACAAGCTCAGATCAGGTAGTACAAGACATTTACATCTTTAAAATGATTAAGATTTCTCCGCTTATTATACAATTTTCTTAAATTATATTAAAGTTGTCACCCTCAAATGCACATTAGGGAAAAAAATTTGTCTAAAAATACAAAAGAACTGGTTATACCTATATAAATTTTGGGTCTTATAAGATACTTCTAAGTGCTATATCATTGTCCTGTAATAAGCCCACTCCCCTACTCTGAATTAAATGTTGTGGTAAGACCAGTGGACTTATTGTCCTGTAATAAGTTCTCTCCCCTACTCCAAGTTAGATATTGTGTTAGTCCTTTGTGGTTATTGTCAGGTAATAATCTCACTCCCTTACACCAAGGTAAAGGTTGTGTGTTAGTCCTGTGGGATTATTGTCAAGTAATAATCTCACTCCCTTACACCAAGGTAAAGGTTGTGTGTTAGTCCTGTGGGATTATTGTCAGGTAATAATCTTACTCCCTTACACCAAGGTAAAGGTTGTGTGTTAGTCCTGTGGGATTATTGTCAGGTAATAATCTTACTCCCTTACACCAAGGTAAAGATCGTGTGTTAGTCCCTGGGACTTATTGTCAGGTAATTAGTCCACTCCCCAACTCCAAATTAGAGATCGTGTGTAAGTCATGTTGCCATATTATCCAGTAATATACCGACACTGTTACTCAGAGTTAAGAGATTGTTGATCTTGTAGCCATATTATCCTGTGATATACCGACTCTGTTACTCAGAGTTAAGAGATTGTTGATCTTCTAGCCATATTGTCCTGTAATAATCCATACTCCAAGTTTTACTGTTTGTGAATTAAACATCCATATGAGCAAATTGAAATAGAACAACTATACAGTACTGCATCGTACAAAAATAAGGAAATAACAGAAATAATGGTATTGGTCTTTGGGGTTTGATATTATGTTAGTAGAATAAAGGATGTTGTGTTTGTTTACAGCTCACATGCGGGTCAGGCTTACCTGTATACAGTTAACTGTAGACTACAAAAACAAGCCCTGCAGGTGCTTGGCAGTCTCACCGTACAGGTATCTAAGTTTCTGCTAACATTTATTTTATTCCCAGTTAGAAGTTTGATTTCAGCAGTTTTATAAAACTTACATCATTTACGTAATGTCTTTCTCAGTTTCATTAAAGTAGCAATTTAAGACAAATGGGACTAAAAGACAAATTATATATTGGCTTATGTAGTGGACATTCAAAATTATAAGAATGGAAGGTTGACCCCCTAGAGGTTGACAGGCACTGCCAACAAGGGTTAAAACAGATCTGGTAACCATGCTGCCTTATTGGTAATGAATCCGCATCATAATCCCACATACTATATAGAACTTCTATGGATGACAAGATTTGTTATCTTAAGTAGCTTCTTGTTTATCAACAAACTTTACCAACACTACAGCAAGATAGTTTGTAATGGTCAATTTTCTATTATAGCTTGACCTGTCTGGAAGCTCCTTAGAAAACATTATTGGTGTGTGTGTTTCCTACCTCAGTGCACGACAGCCCAAACCTCTCCAACAGGTATGTATGTATGGTACATTACACCACAGCCCAAACCTCTCCAACAGGTGTGTATGTGTGATCATTACACCACAGCCCAAACCTCTCCAACAGGTATGTATATGTGTGATCATTACACCACAGCCCAAACCTCTCCAACAGGTATGTATGTATGGTTCATTACACCACAGCCCAAACCTCTCCAACAGGTATGTATGTATTGTACATTACACCACAGCCCAAACCTCTCCAACAGGTATGTATGTATGGTTCATTACACCACAGCCCAAACCTCTCCAACAGGTATGTATGTGTGGTTGGTTACACCACAGCCCAAACCTCTCCAACAGGTATGTATGTATGGTTCATTACACCACAGCCCAAACCTCTCCAACAGGTATGTATGTATGGTTCATTACACCACAGCCCAAACCTCTCCAACAGGTATGTATGTGTGGTTGGTTACACCACAGCCCAAACCTCTCCAACAGGTATGTATGTATGGTTCATTACACCACAGCCCAAACCTCTCCAACAGGTATGTATGTGTGGTTGGTTACACCACAGCCCAAACCTCTCCAACAGGTATGTATATGTGTGATCATTACACCACAGCCCAAACCTCTCCAACAGGTATGTATATGTGTGATCATTACACCACAGCCCAAACCTCTCCAACAGGTGTGTATGTGTGATCATTACACCACAGCCCAAACCTCTCCAACAGGTATGTATGTATGGTTCATTACACCACAGCCCAAACCTCTCCAACAGGTATGTATGTATGGTTCATTACACCACAGCCCAAACCTCTCCAACAGGTATGTATGTATGGTTCATTACACCACAGCCCAAACCTCTCCAACAGGTATGTATGTATGGTTCATTACACCACAGCCCAAACCTCTCCAACAGGTATGTATGTATGGTTCATTACACCACAGCCCAAACCTCTCCAACAGGTGTGTATGTGTGATCATTACACCACAGCCCAAACCTCTCCAACAGGTATGAATGTATGGTTCATAACACCACAGCCCAAACCTCTCCAACAGGTATGTATATGTGGTCATATATATGTATCAGCCAAAATACAGACACTGACTGTTATGGTTTGCATGGAAATAAGCAAAGCTACAAATTTTGTTTCAAGAGAAGAATATCAAATCATTCAAGATAACTACCTGAAACTTTGTCCACTTGTCATCCTACCACTGAAGTGGTGCCATTTGCAGGAGAAAAATCCTTATTTATTGCAGGCAAAATTACAATTTCCATGGTTCCCAGAAATTGTTTTAAGAACTAACCGAGACTTTATATGAGCTAGCACCATCTTGGCTCACATTGCCTCTGGAATAGAGTTATGTCCGTTATTGTAATATTTACATAAATATATGATTTTGTGTCTTTCATTTAAACACTGGGGATAATGTCATACATTTAAACACATTTAAACACTGGGGACAATGTCATACATTTAAACACTGGGGACAATGTCATACTTTTCCTTATCTTGTTGACATTTATTTTGATCAATGTGGATTTGTCAGTCCCCTCCTAGGTTTCAATATCTTAGACCCTTAGCATTACTGATGAGTCCTACAAGGACGAAATGGCTACATGGTACAGTTTATTTATTATTTAGCTTTACTGTATCATATTCAAAACTAATATCAAAAGGTGTTATTTACTTATGTGTCTTTTGTTATATCTTTTCTGATTTTGTCTGTTTAATTGTTTTTATAGGTTTCCATGGAGATTTGTAAACAAATGGCAGCCGTTGGAGGTGATGGACTTTGGCTTCGATTGAGTGACTTATATAGAGAAACAGAACATACCCCACCACATCCAATATTCTTTCCAGTACTGGTAAGTAACTTTCTCTGTCCCCACCACATCCAATATTCTTTCCAGTACTGGTAAGTAACTTTCTCTGTCCCCACCACATCCAATATTCTTTCCAGTACTGGTAAGTAACTTTCTCTGTCCCCACCACATCCAATATTCTTTCCAGTACTGGTAAGTAACTTTCTCTGTCCCCACCACATCCAATATTCTTTCCAGTACTGGTAAGTAACTTTCTCTGTCCCCACCACACCCGATATTGTTCCCAGTACTGGTAAGTAACTTTCTCTGTCCCCACCACACCCGATATTGTTCCCAGTACTGGTAAGTACACTACTTATCTCTACTGTCCCCCACCACACCGATTACTGTTCCCAGTACTGGTAAGTAACTTTCTCTGTCCCCACCACACCCGATATTGTTCCCAGTACTGGTAAGTAACTTTCTCTGTCCCCACCACACCCGATATTGTTCCCAGTACTGATACATTACGTTCTCTGTCCCCACCACACCCATTACTGTTCCCAGTACTGGTAAGTAACTTTCTCTGTCCCCACCACACCCGATATTGTTCCCAGTACTGATACATTACGTTCTCTGTCCCAACCACACCCATTACTGTTCCCAGTACTGGTAAGTAACTTTCTCTGTCCCCACCACACCCAATATTGTTCCCAGTACTGATACATAACGTTCTCTTTCTCCACCTCACCCGATATTGTTCCCAGTACTGATACATTACGTTCTCTGTCCCAACCACACCCATTACTGTTCGCAGTACTGGTAAGTAACGTTCTCTGTCCCCACCACACCCAATATTGTTCCCAGTACTGATACATTACGTTCTCTGTCCCCACCACACCCATTACTGTTCGCAGTACTGGTAAGTAACTTTTCGTTCCCAGTACTAGTAAGTAACTTTCTCTGTCCCCACCACACCCGATATTGTTCCTAGTACTGGTAAGTAACTTTCTCTGTCCCCACCACACCCAATATTGTTCCCAGTACTGATACATAACTCTCTCTGTCCCCTCCACACCCAATATTATTCCCCTCACTAGTATGTAACTTTCTTTACCTACAGTATTAATATCCCCATGACACACCCACCAAACCTGTTTCCTCACACTTATATGTAAAAGTCCTTATCTAAAACTTAGAAAAAAAAACCAATTATGGTACATGTTTCTTCTTAGTAATAAAAAAAATGGGAGAGAAAATGTAAGAAGTTGTTACACCTGGTAGAACCTGTTTTTTTTTATAACTGGCTTTATTAAATAACAAGATCTGATGTTCTATTTCTTGTTTTACAGTTCCATTCCAAGGCTGGAGGTCAAAACGAATTCTCTGATAACATCATGAAATTAAGAAGCTCTTTGAACTTGAATACTGCTTCAGTGTTGTGATGTATGATTGGTAGATTTCCATATAAATTTTGACCAATCAGATGCCTTGTTACTGAATGGATCAATGAGTGGTATCAACAACCTGGCATGATGAAAGGTCAAAAGGCCATAATAACATACCCGGAACTTAAAGATTTTCAATTTATAAGTTTGTACAGCGACATGTGAGATGGAATAAAAACCTGGTGTGATCGTTTTACATGGAAGTCTTTTTGGTGCATGCTATTGATATTTTTTTGGATTAAATTTTAGAAGATTTTTGTTTGAGTTTAATGTATTGCAAACTTCAGAGTTCCATTTCATTGAAAGCATGTGTGGAGGACATACTTATTTTGATGTATGGTTTTATACCAGCATGTCATGTATTGCATTTTATAGTGGAGACTTAAAATAGCCAGCATCATGTTACTGGAATAAGTAAAGGTTTACATATAACTGTGAAAACAACATTTACTACAGAGTATGTGTAGTATGGCCTAATAACCTGGAATGACTGTGGAACTCACGTGTACTGAATGTAAATTAAAATAACAGAAAGAAAAGGTACAAAGTAGAAGATATGTTTTAGACATCTTTAATATATTAGTCCCTTTAAGAGAAGTCAACAAGCTCATACATATCTACAGCAGACTAAAGACACTCTGGTCAGGATCAAATATTAATACCTTATGGGCTAGCCTATTGATGAATACACACAACTTATAGTACGAGTCTGGCCTTGATTTGTTTTCTCCCCATAGGCTCAGTATATGTGTTGGGTTGTCAAGAATGCTTAAGGGTTATGATAACTTGTATTTTCATGTGAGTTTGCTTATTTTGACTGTGAAGAATACTGCTACCCAGAATTCCATATTCTACAGAGCCTTGATTTCGTATTTTCATAGACGTGTTCATTTTAGCTACTTCGAAAATATTGTAGACTTCCATATCAGAAGCCTGCGGGAACAACAAGAAAAATAAGGCTTGTTATCATAATCTTGGGCTATCATAAAAAAGAAATATTGACACAATGGCTCCTGAAAAAGTACAAAGAGAAAACGATCATATGTGAAGTGCAAGAGAGTTCCGCTTTAAGCAAGTAATGTCTCATTCACAAATGAGAACAAGGTCAAAAACAACGGAACCAACAGATATACCAAAGAGAATCAAACACGTCAAGCTCCATATGGTTCTGCTGACAAAACCTAGACATACTAACGAGCGTCGAACACGTCCAGCTTCATATGGTTCTACTGACGGAACCTACAGACATACCAACGAACATCAAACACGTCCAGCTTCATATGGGTGCAATGACAGAACCTACAGACATACTAACGAGCGTCAAACACGTCCAGCTTCATATGGTTGTACTGACAGAACCTACAGACATACTAACGAGCATCAAACACGTCCAGCTCCATATGGTTGTACTGACAGAACCTGACATACTAACGAGCATCAAACACGTCCAGCTTCATATGGTTGTACTGACAAAACCTACAGACATACCAACGAGCATCAAACACGTCCATCTTCATATGGTTCTGCTGACAGAACCTACAGACATACTAACGAGCATCAAACGCGTCAAGCTCCATATGGGTGCACTGACAGATCCTACAGACATACTAACGACCACCAAACACGTCCAGCTTCATATGACTCAGCTGACGGTACATACAGACATACTAACGAGCATCAAACACATCCAGCTTCATATGGTTGTACTGACAGAACCTGTCATACTAACGAGCATCAAACACGTCCAGCTCCTTATGGCTCAGCTGACGGAACCTACAGACATACTAACGAGCATCAAACACGTCCAGCTTCATATGGTTGTACTGACAGAACCTGACATACTAACGAGCATCAAACACGTCCAGCTTCATATGGCTCAGGTGACGGAACCTACAGACATACTAACGAGCATCAAACACACCCAGCTTCATATGGTTCTACTGACGGAACCTACAGACATACTAACGAGCATCAAACACGTCCAGCTCCATATGGTTGAACTGACAGATTTTACAGACATACTAACGAGCATCAAACACGTCCAGCTTTATATGGCTCAGCTGACGGAACCTACAGACATACTAACGAGCATCAAACACGTCCAGCTCCATATGGTTGTACTGACAGATTTTACAGACATACTAACGAGCATCAAACACGTCCAGCTTCATATGGCTCAGCTGACGGAACCTACAGACATACTAACGAGCATCAAACACATCCAGCTTCATATGGTTCTACTGACGGAACCTACAGACATACTAACGAGCATCAAACACGTCCAGCTCCATATGGTTGTACTGACAGATTTTACAGACATACTAACGAGCATCAAACACGTCCAGCTTCATATGGCTCAGCTGACGGAACCTACAGACATACTAACGAGCATCAAACACGTCCAGCTTCATATGGTTGTACTGACAGAACCTGACATACTAACGAGCATCAAACACGTCCAGCTTCATATGGCTCAGCTGACGGAACCTACAGACATACTAACGAGCATCAAACACGTCCAGCTTCATATGGTTGTACTGACAGAACCTGACATACTAACGAACATCAAACACGTCCAGCTTCATATGGCTCAGCTGACGGAACCTACAGACATACTAACGAGCATCAAACACGTCCAGTTTCATATGGTTGTACTGACAAAACCTACAGACATACCAACGAGCATCAAACACGTCCAGCTCCATATGGCTCAGCTGACGGAACCTACAGACATACCAACGAGCATCAAACACGTCCAGCTCCTTATGGTTGTACTGACAGAACCTGACATACTAACGAGCATCAAACACGTCCAGCTCCTTATGGTTGTACTGACAGAACCTGACATACTAACGAGCATCAAACACGTCCAGCTCCATATGGCTCAGCTGACGGAACCTACAGACATACCAACGAGCATCAAACACGTCCAGCTCCATATGGTTGTACTGACAAAACCTACAGACATACCAACGAGCATCAAACACGTCTATCTTCATATGGTTCTGCTGACAGAACCTACCGACATACTTACGAGCATCAAACACGTCCAGCTTCATATGGGTGCACTGACAGATCCTACAGACATACTAACGAGCACCAAACACGTCCAGCTTCATATGACTCAGCTGACAAAACCTACAGACATACCAACGAGCATCAAACACGTCCATCTTCATATAGTTCTGCTGACAAAACCTACAGACATACTTACGAGCATCAAACACGTCCAACTTCATATGGTTGTACTGACAGAACCTACAGACATACTAACGAGCACCAAACACGTCCAGCTTGATATAGATCAGCTAACGGTACATACAGACATACAAACGAGCACCAAACACGTCCAGCTTCATATGGGTCTGCTGACAAATCCTACAGACATACTAACGAGCATCAAACACGTCCAGCTTCATATAGATCAGCTGACAGAACCTACAGACATACCAACGAGCATCAAACACGTCCAACTTCATATGGCTGTACTGACAGAACTTACAGACATTCCAACGAGCATCAAACACGTCCAGCTCCATATGGTTGTACTGACAGAACCTACATGCATGCATTGGGAACACAATATTTCAGGAGAGACTTGTTAAGTATTGGGGATATAGTCCTGAGGCGACACCTCTATATTAACAAGAGAAACATTTGTGCATGCTGAAAATGTCGGGTCGAACTCGTGGGAACTTCGGAACGAACCTTATCGACAGTAAAGTGGCAGTATATGGATATGGGCTGTTAAATACCTAACTTAGATTGTGAATGTGTAGTTAAGTATCGTATGTGTATATCAGTGTAATTTGTCTGGGTTTATCCTTGAGTTTAAAAAAACGAAGCAATGTTTGAAAAGTACAAGAAACGGTACACTGTATATTTAATGACCGGAACGATGGTTGATTCCAGACAAGTCAGATATAGTTATATTAACATAGATACAAGTATTTCTTCTATATAAGATTGTTTGCCACAATCTAAACACAACACATCAAGAAACACAACAGGTAGCAAAACTCCATCAAAGTCTCGGATAGGTACACAAACAAGACAGCTAAACAAATGTATCATTTTACAAAATGTGACACCAACAAGCTGCAATAGATCACAAATACATCCGTATCCTAGTCAACTCCATGACAATACCTGCACACCCACTTATTATTCACATCAACGGCTTTTCACAGTAATACCATGCTATTTACAAATTGCGGGGGTGGGAGGCACATGCCACTTGCGTAGCCACACACGGAAACGTGGTTTCGGGTTTTTGAGTAATGTATATCGTCAGTTAGTAACCAAAACACAATATATCCATTTATATTCACTCTGAAACCTAATAAGTATTTGGTTTGTCGTTTATAATAAAGAGCATCATACCCCAATTTCGCATATATTATTCACAATCTTGAATCCAAGGCCCTGTAGGTAGTCTGTGATAACCGTACATACAGCCATTAGAGGGACATCCCTTTTTAGTTTTGTCTAATAGGCCTTCCATCTCAACAGAACAATGCACCCTCGTCCCTTCACATACCTGTGTAATGATAAACACAAAGAAGAAAAATGATTTTAAATGCATTGGTAAATCTGAATATTTACCTTATGTTGCATAGTCACTAATACTTCCCAACTACAGCCTTTGTAGTATCTATAACGTAATACAAGCATGGTGATTACACTTGCACAGAGACGTACTGTTTATCTTTTTTATACTGAATGTAAATGTTCGATGTTTGCTTAACCTTAATTTTTGTAAACACAGTTTTAATGTGAAAAGACGTGTACAAGACATCTGTATGCGCGAATGTGATGTGTTTGGTGTGCGAATGATATGTGTTTGGTGTTTGGTCTTGAAGCTGTTTTTGTTGTCGGGGCGCGACATGCTGCTTACAGGAAACTGAATAATTGTTTTCGACTAACTATGTGTAGGATTCATTTTTTTTTTTTTTTTGAGAATTTTATGAAAATCTGTAATTTATCAAATATGAATATAAGGGTTATGATTATTTACATTGGGTTTGCTATATAAAGCGCATCAAGCAATATCTATTCACTCCGGAGCTTCAACGCATTCTAAGAAATATGTAGTTTTCCGGACATTAGGCTTTCCCTGCCGGGTTTACCGCCTACTTCCGGTGACGGCGTCCCAGTTGCTGTGCCAGAGTCGCATGCTAATCTCAAGTAAGATATAGCCTAGCACAGCTTTTATTACATTAGCACGATAAAGTAAATATTCTTTCTATTTTCTTAGCTGATCCTTTTCGTTGTCTCTCTCAGCACGCCATTACCAGATAAAATTCCCGTAGAGCCCGATACGCACCAGTGGTGGGGATGCAAATTGTTTTCCTACAACGTACGTAACAGCAAAGCGACGTCATAAAAGCTCTTTTTTTCCCATAGCGATTTCGTAAAAAGCTCAAAAAACGTTGCGTAGCTGATGTTGACTGTTAAATGTTGAAGAACTATTATTACGGTAAAACCTATGAAAATGTCACACAGTTATAAAAGTTCAACAAAATGTCAGCAAAAAATATAGACTTTGATCTAGCTATTATTTTAAAGAAGCTTAAACTAAAACATGTAAGCACGCTTATTATAATATCTTTATGTTGAATGAATATTAAAAAAAGAAAAAATTCCATTTTTTTTTCAAATTATTTTTTTCAAATCATCACAATTTTGAAGAATATTTCGCTGTAACAAAAAATGTTTATCGTTATTGCTGCGTTATAAAATATAAATTAGACAAAGTACATATCAACGTTAATTGAGTATAACAAAATTATAAAATCAAACTGTATTTGTATGAATTTTACTGTACTTTAGGCAGGTGTCTCGCTACCGAGAGAGTGTGTTTGTGTGTCTCATATATACAATTGATGTTTTTGAATGTAACTCAGTCTCTCCTAAACCGGACGAGGAGACCAGTAAGTGTACTGTTACAAGTGTATAAATATGAATAAGAAAGGAGCTCTACTTATGTAGCTATGGAGGACATACAAAGTCGTGCCCCGCGGATTCCTCGCTTCGTGTGAACGATTTTTTACTATAGATGATAAAGCGGCATTTCAGAAAAATATTAACGTATCGTTTTTAAATACAAAAATCCAAAATGTTTGTCTCTAATCATTGGATTTAACATTTCTTCTTCATAAATACATCTTTCATTAGTTGAAAAGAAGTTGTATCATTTTTTAAATTGAAAATAAGTTGTATCATTTTATCAGTGGAAAATTAGTTGTTTTATTTTATAGTAGAAATATACACAGGAATCTTCTTCATAGTCTTACCAAATTTTTAACACTGAAAACGTTTATTTTGACAACTTCGTTGTGAAATAAAAGCATTAGTATGTATAAATGTCTAGTTATGCCTCTCTTACAATCAAGTATAGTAACTTTCCAACACATTGATATAACTGACAGCTTGAATTAAGAATTAGTTGTGTCATTTTTAGGTGAAAATCGATGAGTGATTAAGACGGACTGCTGTTTATATAAACAGATATATTATTTTCCGATCGGAACATATTTCATAACTTCGAAATAAATGATTTCATATGTAATTAACGAAATGAATAATGAAATATAAACGACATTTCCACATAGTGGCAAAGTTATAACCAAAACATAGTTCACCGTATGGGTATATCAGCAACCACTGGTGTTTGTTTTAATGCCTCGCTTATATACACATAATATATATCTATATATATTTTACATCTACAAGCTTATCACTCTATTCATTTCGTTCGTCTATATGCAATGCAATTTCAAAGGCATGTGTACAGTTTACGACTGACATTTGTAACCATTGGTGTGAATATATACTGATCGATTCACTTACAGTAAATAAAACAATAATGGCGAATCATGTGACCATTATTGAAAAAGTGTACAATGTATATACTATGTTGACGTTGATACTTACATGTACAATCATTTTAACGAAAATTCAACTATGCAGACATGATTATACCAGAGACATTCATTCTTGATTTCGTTTTATCTTGGTTCAGAATTCCTTCAGACACTTTCGGGAATTTGAAAGAGGTAGGACGAAACGTCCATATGATACAATAATAAATATAGAAGCTATTCGGTTAGGTTTTCAGAAAAAAAAAACGTGTACGGAAGTGATTCCAGACAAGTCATGACTAATTGCTTTGTTGCCTTTTTGTTTTGTTTGTTTTTCAGTTGTTTCTCAGTTAACATCCATGTTTCTATAACTAAGTTGTACAACCATATATGCTGTCTTTCCACTGACCGGCCAGACCGCAGCCAATTCGTCGGCCAGTGAAAAGGGAATCTCATTTTCGTAACGAAATTAATTCTAATAAATTTTAGACAACGAATCATAAAAAAAAATCGTTGATCAAACGGAAAATTATTGAGAATTTTAGTGCCAGTGATCTCCAAACTACTGTCTTCAATATAGGGTGATATTTCAGTTGTGAATAGCTCAAGTCAGCGGTGTTTTGTGTGTGTGTGTTTTTTTTTTTTTTTTTTGCTTTTTTTTTTAATCTAAAGTAGATAGAAACAGAAGCTGAGATTTCTACTACAATGTTTGTTTTGAAAAGATTAGTTAGGGACTTTGGTGAAAAATGGTACATAAACACAGCTAATTAAGTCTGATACCGTGTTTCAATTCAATATTTTCCATAATACAATCATAAAAATACAGTATATTCGTTATAATTAGCACGTTTCTAGAAAATCATAATAATCAGATATCAAAATAGATAAAAACATGAATTTTCTAGCATTCTAAACAACCAGGAAAAGTAGTAAACAGTTTCAAATCCCTCTGTTATGCGTTTCTGATTTTACCTGACATAGTTGACTTTCAAGACTGTTAAAAAAGATTTAATTACGTTTGCGTGCTAGTATTGCATTTAGTACATTGTACATCATTACATTGGACTTGCAACAAAACCACGGACTTTTTGCTTGAAAATTAATAACATCGATTGATGTTGCAACAGCCTAGCAAATGGATTACATAATAATATTGACTTATTGACTGCTATTTATAAATGTAAATTATAAATCTTAGTGAGAAATAAAATGTACGAGTTCAATGAATTCAAGATTTTCTCTGTATTATGTATTTGTATTGGACAGCAGCATTGCCACAACAGTGGAAGAAAGTCTTTTTGAAAATACAGTGGTTAATCAATTTCTTATCATTGTCATTCTTTTCCTTAGTATAATGGGTTACTTTAACATATAGTTAATGGTAGATGTTGTAGATCCCTTCCGATCAGAATTCTTGATCAAGAGTTTCCAGTTTTTTATCTTCGAATTTCAATTGCCATGGTTATAATCAGTGGTACGGTCCAAATGTATTTTGGAATTCTAGATCTTCTCAGTTTTATTTGTTTTAAACCAAATCCAGGGATGTCATTATCATACGAGACAAAATCAGATGATTATCTCATACATTGACTGTAGTTATGTATGAAATCATAATAGGACATAGAATCAGAAGATGAGAAATTAGCCCAGGAAAGAGTTCACACATGTCTAGGTAAACCACTGGGGTTCTCAGTTGGGGGTTTACTGGCGCGTCCTTCGAAATATCTGACCATATGTAGTCATATACTTAAATATGATGTTTTTAATCCACAGACATTGGTGAACTGAATTGTAGCACTCTGATTTTGATACTGATAATTAAATGTGGTTATTTTTTGTTGTGATTTTGAACAAGGATATCTATACTATGACGGATTCAAATTTATGTACCGTACTATTACGGAAGCTACAACAGATACCTATATATGGATATAACTTTGGCTGTACGGGTCACATGAAATAGTCACTGCCTAAAAGCAACCAGTGTGATCGAAAAGATGCACATTTTGAACCGACGAATCAATGAATTAACTGGAGCGTATTTTTGTTTATTTATTTCAATTTGCTAAATTTTTGAAAGATTTTAACAAGAGACACGGCGCATATCCACATGTAAGAATGTGTGACGTCATCATCGTCTTTTTTTTGTTCTTGGTCTTGTAGACACCTTTTCATTATCATCACCACAGGTTGGTCAGCTGACGCACTGGTAACACTCTATCTTCCACTTCGATTCTCTGAACGGATATTGGTTTCCTTCCATAGGAAGAGCGCTCGCGCGCCCACATCAAGTGTGATCTTCCATAATCATTGTCATTTTCAGTTGTATAAGATTGACAGCCGTTGGCAACCGAGAATGTACCTTGACATAGTGCTTTCTGAAGCAGACAAAGTGACGTATGAGGAAAAAACTCCCACCATCCTCCCTTTGGCGTATTCATTATGTGTGTTTCTTGAAGTTGTCTGCGTTGGTAAAGGCTCATTTGCATATAAGGTGCTTTGTAGTGGAAACCGTGGGGTTATCTCCCTTGGTTTGAACTGCCGTGACACGACAGCGCTATCTGGACTTCTAAACACCGCGGTATGATTTATTAGATAGGAGCTGGGAGCTACCCTATAGGTCCAGTATGTAAACCGCACACCACGATTCTCTACATTTGGTGTCAGAATTCGGCGAACCTTCGCTGAATTTTGACATTTTCCTTTTTTCGTCACCGGTGTGTTGTACTCTTGCACGTGGTTGCCAGTTTGGCAGCTCGGATTGGGCACACGTGTACAACACAACGTGATAATTTAGGGCTTTATGATTTTCTTCTTATTACAAGTAGCCGCAGATAGTTTGGAAGAAGCCAATCGCTGCTCCAGCGTTCTTTTGTTAGGGCGGCATTAGTTTTATATTTTTATTTCGCATCTGATGGTGTGACGGGGCGCTATATCTGCCGGGTGCGCGACTTTGGATCATTAGGGACCTAGATTAGGTATAAATTTTCATTACTATTTACTATCAAACATCGTAATTAAGATGCACATCCTCACATTTCGACGATTTCGCATTTTCATAAGCACCATAATGTGGACATTCAGTGTACTTGTCATGATATAAGAGCAGAGTGTCAAAAACATGTCTGCACGATCGAATAATCGACTGTCTGACCAAACAAAGGAACACTACTCACAAAGCAAACTTTCATACCAGGGCCACTTGACTCGCACTCTCTATCACACGGTACAATGCATTGGATTAGGCAAACGTAAACACTTGGTCAACATTAGGTAAGACCTCTCGACCAGCATACGCTATGACTAGAACAGGTAAGGTGGCTAACTTAGATTGCCCTACCTGGACAACAGTATGGGTACATGCATACAAGTAAACAACACAGGTAAAAGAAATATAGTCATTCACTCATAGATAAACGTACAATATACATTTACAATTAAAGTGTAACTTTGTGACAATGTTTTGATTACATATATTTTAAATTATGTTTTACATCACTCTCTTTGATATGAAATGAGAATTGTTGATACAATGAACATGAGTTGATTTTAAGAGCTACAGTTAGGCAAGGCATGTTATAATGATGAAAGTAAATCGAATATAATCGACATATTACAGACACGTTTTGTACATTACGATGATTGGCAGAGAAAATGCGATTGTGGCCTAATCCTGTGGTCTACTAAAGGAAATAAAAAGAGTGGAAACGTAAAAAGTAGAAAGTAAGATGTTGGGATACTTCATGTCGCTTATGTCTAATTCTTCCTGGAATTGTACAAAGTTTCTTTCAGTTATCTGGATTCTTGTATATCTATCCTTTTAAAAATAACTGTCTCATAGCATATAAAAGATTTTATAGATTATAAGATTGAAAGAGATAATGTATTTATCGCAAAGCTCCTGGATCACTTCCCTATTTCTCGCATTTTTCAAATTGGTCAACTGCCAAAACTAATGGAGAAAATTGAAAGTTTTGAATGGTCTACTACAATTTTATATTACCCTCTTCCCTTGACTTGTCGTTTTAATAAGATCTTTACAAAGTGCCTTGAGATAATGAAATGAACTTGACTAATATTCAAGGTTACAGGAATCGAATTCGTTAAATATCTTAAATGAAGCTTGATAACATGTGCGAAGAGAAATGACCACGATCCTTAATCAACGTCACTGAGATCAAATTTGTTAAGGCATTAAAACAGCTTCTTCTGATAAACCAAAAGGTCCGGAAGGGTGATATTAAGTTTTTAGTATAAATTTTCGAAAAAATTTGAAAAATAATATAAAAAAAAGATTGGATATGTCCACTTTGAATGCACATGTAGTGTACTTGTTATGAATATTGATTACACACTCAACAAAAAAAGAAACGAACAAAGTTCCAACCTCAGTACACCTTAGCTGTGAGGAAATACAGGTATTACATCAAGAATGATCTCCCTTCTTGACAATCTACTCTAAAATTAGCCAAGCCTGACGATGTCATCGTCTGACTTTGTGAGATTCACGCGGCGTGATCAAGCCAAGCCGAACTTTTTCAAACAAATAATTTCAACGGATACTCTAAGTTCAGCAACATTAATTTTCCACGTTGGCATTTTGACCGAGCTGCCACGCTTAACGCAAAATTCAGAGGGTAGAGCAATTGCGATGTTGTTGGATGGTCATAGTCAAACTGCTGTCGCACGGCAGTTTGGTGTTGCCCCGTGTACAGTTAACCGTCTCTATACACGTTTCCATTGTACTGGGTTAGTTTCTGATCATCCCAGGAGCGGTTGGCCGCGTGTAACGACTCAACGGCAAGGCAGGGCGATTCAATTGTCACACTTGCGCAACAGATTCAAGACTGCTGTAGAGACTGCGTCGCATACTTAGGTACTCATGACAGACCCATTGGTGCTCAAATTGCCAGGAACCGCTTGCGTGCCGACCTTATGTCGGACCACCTCTGATAACACGGAGGCGGCAATTGCGTCTTGACTGGATGCGCAGACATGGCCCGAATAGGTTAGAGATGCGTCGGTGGAGGTGTGTGATGTTCACCGACGAGTCTATTCTGTCGCTATCGCTCAGACGGAAGAAACAATGTATATCGCAGACGCGGTGAGCGTTTCGCCGACGCATGCGCGGTTGAACGCGATAAACTCGGTGGTGCTTCTGTAATGGTTTTGGGAGACATCTCCCATCGAGTAAACTCCCCTTAGTTGTCCTGAGTCCAAACCTCAATGCCGTTTGATACAGAGACCAGATCCTCCAACCACATGTCCTTCCACTTCTCAGATGTCAGAACCTAATTTGTTCAAGCAAGACAATGCTCGACCGTCAAAACGTCAAAACCCCAAACTAACCACGCCCAGTTAATCGCAGCATTAACACTAGACTGGGACATTATTCCCCTAAGGCAAATTAATGTTCTCGTGAATTCAATGCATAGGAGAATCCGTGCAGGGATTCGTGCAAGAGGTACCCACACCAGGTACTGAAGTGCCATTTTATTTTTCGCGGGTATCCCAAATTGAGTAACCGCTGACAACACGAGTGACGTCACACAGACTTTTCTTCTACAGAATTGTGTACCTTTTTATTGATATAAAATTTTGTACAAATTTCCCAAAATATCATCGGCTATTGATTGTGTAATTTAATTGTGCGTTTCTTTTTTGATGAGTATATTTTTGATGAACATTGTATACCAGGAGAGCAATGCAGGCCCATTTGGACTGTTTTTTTACTGATCTCTAATTAACTTTCAAATTATTCAGTTAACGAAAAGAGGTTATTCTTTTTGAGTGGCAATTTAAATTAATTAGAAAAGTATTACTTTATTTGTATAGTTGATCATGTCTGATACAGTAATGTTTCTCACTACGTATTCTGCTTGATATAAATGAAAGAATTATGTCAAACACTTTTTTAATATTTATCGATATATCTTTTCAGACTAATTCCGCCATGGATTACCGATGTGTATGTCTATGTATAGCTGCAATGACTACAATGCTTTCGGTTCCGGTGGAGACTGGGGAAATATTGGTTCTGGTATTTCCGGTTTGGAGCCACATCAAACCCAAACTAAACGTTGCCGCGGCACTTGCAAATATTTATGGACACCATTCAACGTTTATTTTGAACGAAGAATACCAGAAAAGAGTCGAGGAAAACAACGCAACTAAAGTTATTTTACCAGCAAAATACAAAACAATTAATGCACACCTGTTGATCAATGCTCAGGTAAAAGATACCTGCAGTCATGCGGGTATGCCATTTTCCGCTATAAGAGAGAACGCCAGATATCTATGTGACTCCTTACTTTCGGACGATGACTTGGTGACCTCTCTTCGTCAGCAGAACTTTGATCTGGCTCTCATTGATAATGTCGTTCTTGCGGACTGTTTTGCAGTCTTAGCGTACAAACTAGGAATTCCATATGTACAGCTCGGTGCCATGAACATACCGACAAGGACCAGAACGCCATTTATGCCGTCTGTGCATTCTTCATTCGCCATGCTTGGTTTCTTCAATGAAATGTCGTTTTTTCAGCGAGTAACCAACACACTAGTTTCAATAGTAATGGCTGTTTTACCAGAAATAATTTTCCCGAGCGATCTGGTTTCGATGTATGCTCCAGAAAAGCCATTTCTGTCGTTAGAGGTTTTGCATAGACGTACATCGTTCCATCTCATTGACCTCGACTTCGTGATGGACTTTCCAAGACCATTGATGCCGAATATGGCGTTTGTTGGGGGACTTGGCACAGAGAAACCCAAACAGCTACCGTCTGACCTTGACTCTTACATGAATTCAGCAACTGACGGAGTCATTATAGTCTCGTTTGGTAGTGTCGCTCAAAATCTACCAAAAGACAGAATAGAAAAACTTATCGGTGTATTCAAGAAGTTTAAAAGCAAAAAATTCGTTCTTCGGTATGGAAACGAGACAAAAATGGAAGACAATATATTGTTGATGCCATGGTTACCACAGAACGATCTACTAGCCCATCCCAACACCAAGGCCTTCGTTACTCATTGTGGAAGTAGTGGTTTATATGAGGGTTTATATAACGCCGTACCAATGATAGGACTACCCTTTATGATAGACGGATTCTATAACTGTCGCAAAATGGCTTTCAAGGGATTCGGTATCTCGCATGATTTCTGTACTTTTACAGACGATGAATTGTCAAGTGCTTTACAGGAAGTTCTTCAAAATCCGAAATATAGCGCAAAAATCAAGAAAAGTTCCGACATTTTCCACAACCAGTGGGGATCGCCCAGTGAACGTTCTGCATACTGGATTGATCACGTGATCCAACATGGAGGTGACTATCTACAAACACCGGCGACTGACATGCCATTTTACAAATATTATCTTTTAGATGTCTTGCTTTTTATTACTTTAGTGGCATTCCTCATTATCTGGAGTTGTATAAGGCTGGTGAAAATATGCTATAGATGTTTTTGCAAGTCAAAGGTTAAAGTTGAGTAAGTGCCACGCGTCTGAAGCCCGACTTGAGATATGTAAGAATTATGTCCCCGCCGTCTCGCCGTATGGTAGGACAGTGGAGTGGATCTCTTCCCTGTAAAAGCTTGCATATATACCTGTCCAGAGTAAGAAAAGACCACATATCATTTAGTACATTTAGAGAGGTTAATTTCCACCTCACTTGTATAAATATGTGAGTGAGACAACGCATGAATGTGTGAAACATAAAATTTGATCCATATCTTTCTTGTGTTTATACGTACGTGAAACAACATATGTATGTGTGTGTGTATGTGTGTGTGACGGGAAATGTGGTCCATCTCTTGTGTGTAGAAGTATGTGTGTGAAATTATCAATGTCCTAATTACTTGTGTTTTGATAATTATTAGTTTGAATTCCATTTATTGAAAGAAAAGTAATTAAATTCAACTGGTCTTCAATAATATTGGGAGTGGGGGTGTCCAATTGAACAGGAGACGAACGTTATCAGGGTATCTTATCATCCGTCATAAGGCTAAATAGAGGTTTTATGTGGGTCGGAATTCCGTTGTTGCATACCTTGGTCTCATTAATTTGAGAACGTGACATGACTTACTTAGATTGATCAAGATTTACGTGACGGTGTCAAAGACGCTTACTTCTCCGGAACACCTGGATTTATTTTCCTTGTACTTTCCGTGTAAATGTTTCTTTTGTTGATAGTTTGCCCCAGTTTTGTTAAACTTGGGTTTGGATTATGATCATGTTGACATGTTGGTATTTTCTTGTTGTACATCAACTTGTCTCAAAGATGCGTTCGCCATTGTGTAACATTGCCCGTTGTGGTCTAAACTTGGGATAACCTTTTTACGAACGTGTTTTAAATAGTGTTGGTCTAATCGTTATACATAGATACATAGATTTATTCTGACAAGGTACAGAAAATATGTACAAGGTTAACAATCCTTTGATAGTCAGCTCTTTATACAATTTATACTGAAATAAAGTTCACATCTTATTTTTTTTTCTTTAAAACAATACTCCTGTGGCTGGTTTTTCCAATGTTCATCTAGGTTATATTCAAACTGTTTAACTGTCGTTGCATTTACAACATTAAATGGAAGACTGTTCCAAACATCTACGCTCCTCTGCGTGAACGAATATTTCCTGAAGTTCAATTTTGAAAATTCTTTATATATTTTTAGTTATGTCCACGTGTGTACGACCCTTCGTTGACAGAAATCAAGTTATGTACTGAAGTAAAGTATATTAAGTATTCATTAGTTCTACCGTTTCAAATTAATTCATTAATAAGTTCCCGATTAAAATTATTTTGTGACTTAAGAGAAAATTATATTTTTATTTTTAGAACTTGTCCCTATATCTGCACTTATGTGTTATCTTTTTCTGACACTGCAATAAAATAGATTTAAATCCCCTTGTATAATTTTACTCTCTACACTATTTAATAGTATACGCGTGTACTGTGGTTATTTCTACTGCAATGTAAATGTTTGGCAAATGATCGTTAAAAAACATTGAAAAGACGTTCTATGTTGGTTATTTTGTAATTTTAAAGATTTTGTTATTTGTAATTACTGATAACAATTTTTGTAATTGTCCCTTGTTATAAGATATATATAGAAAGAAATGACCATTGATTATAATTCTTTCTACATATATAGGACTGTTTTGTATTTATAAAGTATGATTTAACACATAAAACTTATTTTCTTTTTTATTTTTATTTTCTTGGTCAATAAATGACATTTTATTAACATATTATCAAAAAGATAGTGCATGAGCTGAATTCCCCTTTAACTTTGTAATTTGTTGCAGGTTTTTCATACCTTAAAGTTTTACATGGAAACATTCAATATTCTGGATATTTTGATAAAAAAGATACATAAAAAAACTCATATCAACAGAATCATAATGAAAACTCATTAAAACTAGAATGAGAAATACGGAGACCTCTGTACAAGGAGAGTAGAGTGTATCAATGTACGTGAATAGAAAAGCCATATTCAATGTCAGCTGGGAAACCAAATTACGGAGGTAAAATCCCACTTATACATATCTTTGTCTAGCCAGGACTCATGAAGGTAAAATTTTACTGGACGTTATAGAAGAAGAGATCTAACGAGCCCGGAAAACAATATTATCTCTCGTGGGAGTTGTACGGGTTAGATGGAAGAGAATCCAAAGTACTGCTACATATCAGACATATATGTCTGGCAATGTCAGTGTTCTAGGGTCGCTATATCTTTAAGAATTACAATGAACCCGGACCCGTATCACGAAAAAAAAACCCAAACAAACAAAAAGCATACCTTTTACTATCATCAATTACATACGAATCATATACATCATATCAGGACAGTCACCTTGGATCCAAGTCCTCTGCATCCTTAATCTGGTTTACTTTGATGAGTTACAAGCACCTGTCAATTACTAACAGAACTGAATTTTTCAAAATTGGAGATGCTTACTTTAATGGTGAATCTAAGGCCGGTATCGATGTCATGTGGTCGTTATGGACATGGTGTATACACATAGAGGGTATATCTAGTTCTAGTTCTACTTTTGTATGTTTTGTTGACATGAAGAAAGCATTTGATTGTGTAAACAGAGATCTTTTGTGGGCTAAGCTAGAACATTATGGTTAAAATGGATATTTCTTGGATGCTATTAAATCTTTATATTTTAATTATGAATGTAGAATTAGAATAAACCGTGTTCTTACTCAACCTGTAACTATGAAGCAAGGTTTAAAACAAGGCTGTAACGCATCACCGACACTTTTTTCCATGTACATAAATGACTTAGCTAAAGACATTAATGATTTAAAATGTGGAGTAGATATAGAATCATGTGTCATCTCCATTCTTCTCTTTGCTGATGATATTGCTCTCATTGGACCCGACGAAAAGTCAATGAAAAAGATGTTGAATGTATTAAATATGTGGTGTAAAAAGTGGAAAATCGAAATAAATCAAGATAAAACTAATGTAGTACACTTTAGAAATAATTCCATGCCTGTTACTGATCACACGTTTTCATGTGGTGATATAGTTATCGCCTTAAATACTAAGTACAAGTACTTGGGGCTATGGTTTGAGGAGCACATGGATTTGCATTTCACTGTAAAAGAACTCTGTAAATCTGCGAGCAGAGCACTAACATCGTTGTATGTAAAATATTCTCATGCCGGTGAAATGACATATGATGTGTTTAACAAGTTATATCAAACTTTAGTTCAACCGGTTCTTTTTTATGGCTCAGAATATGGGGTATAAATAAATACCGTGAGGTGTCCACTGTACTCCACAAAGCGTGTAGATACTTTTTAGGCGCCTCCCGTCGATCAAGTAACTTAGCCCTCCGAGGTGATATGGGATGGCATTCTTGTAATGTTAATCAGGTTTTAGAAACGGTACGCCTGTTTTTAAGAATAAAGTGTTGTAACGACAGCCGTCCGAAGTTATGAAAAAAGTACACCTATGGTCTGTAAGGTTGAAAAAATCCTGGGATTCTAGAGTTATTACAGTCATAGAAGAGAAAAAATTAAGTGAAATTGTAAACTCGACATTTTCTATTAGAAACAAGATAAGAAATATTAAAGAAAAGTTAATTACTATAGATACAGAGGAATGGTACAACAGCTTGTGGAATGATAGTAATAGTGTAAACGGTAACAAGTTGAGAACATACAGAACCTTTAAATCTGAGTTAGCGCCAGATTCTTATGTCAAACTCGTGACACAAAAAAATAAACGGAGGGTAATTTTTAATTTAAGATGTGGTTATCTACCTCTTGCAGTAGAAACCGGCAGATTTACCAAACCTGAGATTCCATTAGAGAACCGTGTTTGCAAAATATGTACAAATGTAAATAATTCGATAGAGGATGAGATACACTTTTTAATTGAATGTAATGTATATAATGATATTAGATCATCCTTATTTAGAGCAGGAATCGAAATAAGAAATGATTTTTTAAGCCTTAACGATTTAGAAAAAATTGATTTTATAATGTCTTGCAGGGAATTACAAATTCCACTTGCTAATAATTTATACAATATGTTCCGGAGACGTAGCACTTTAAGTGAGTAATCAATGTTTTAACAGTGTCTTGTAAGCCATTTCTGGCTGAATATCACGTATGATTACATTTTTAGAATATATGCTTTAATTGATTCGTTGGGTAAATCAGGAACTTTTTTATATCGATTGATTATCTATTATTAATTATAATTAATTATTGTAGGTAGCGTAAGTTTGGCAAACCTCGATGGTAGGGTTCTCCCCAACCCTTGGAATGCCAAATTTCACTACTGATGAATGTATCATAAATAATTTTTGCCATGTGTATTGTTTTATTATTTCATATATAACATGTAGCTACAGTATGGATGAGACCTATTTTAGTATTACAATATATATTATAATTTATATATTTCGTATATAATCCAGAGAGCTTGTTAGGTAGGGGCTGTCCCAATCACCTGTTCTCTGGATTACGATCTGTGATAAGTAAGTTTTAATTTATGATATTGGATTTACCTGGTTTAGTTTAATATGATTGATCCCAACGGTCTCACTATGGTTTTATATTGTGTACTTTACATATGATGTAATTGTGATATATGACACTTTAATAAACAAATTTTGTATTGTATTGTATCTAGTCAGAGAATTAACATTATTAAATAAAGGAAGAATCGACAGTGCGATGCATGTCCCTGTACAGAGAAGTTAACTGTCAACAGATCTTGAAATACACATTAAAAATTGCACGAAAGACATGAAAGTCGTTAGTACCCCCCAGTACGATTGTATATTGAGATACAATGTATATGTAGCAGTCAGTCCTGGCAGGACTCATCAGTAATGATAAGTGGCTTGATTTTTAAAAAGTTGAGACGACCTGCGTGTTTCGTTTCACAATGTTCCTTATTTTGTTTAGTTCATATTTAACCAAAAAGCTGGTTAACACTAGTCAACCTTCGTAAAACCGGGGTTAAGCACGTTAACAAACATTTCACCCAAGTTCACATTAAAATCTCCATGTCTGTCTGATCATAATTATTCTAACTGTATAACCAAACAGAGTCCTTCCTCATCGTAATTCCACTTTTCACGTAAAAAATGTGATTCAACAAAGGAAAGCATTTCATCATTTATTGATCAGGATTTATTATTAGGAAGATTGATGGACGCAGGCTGACAGCCTCTATATCAGAGACGTATATATCAGATATATACGTCTCTGTCTATATCAACAAGATATATATTTATGCAGTGAATAAATTTACATCCTCCAGTACAATAGCTATGTAGAGTCCAAAAATAAGAATCATACAAACATTAAAATTAAATATTAAAATAAATATTTTTATAACATACTTATATTTATATCACGAGAGAAAAAGAAACACTATCATCTGATTCATCATATCTAAACCCCGTGATGTCGCACAACTGACATCTAAAAGTTTAACTTACTTGTCACATACATATATATATTTAGAAGTGGGGTGGGCGGGATCTCTTTACAGAGAATGTTGCAGGATGTGTTAGTAAGTTTTAATATGTTTGTGTAATAGACCAATATTTCAAAACTAAGTCCCGTAGTATTTCACAAACGTCCGGAAATGTTTTGGCCTAATGTATAAATCGAAGTATTTGCAGCATGAAATTCAATAATATGTAAATTAACAAACATATTCACTCAGTTTACTTCCAGTCAGCATGACGATGTCGAACAACTTCCTTAATCCACCGAAGGAAAAGACCATATCGTGCGTAAAGCTGACTGTTACATAGGAGGTCGGGGGGGGGGGGGGTCTCTTACAATTTTTAAGTTACATAGAAGAGAATTATGTCGGGTTTTCTCCTGACACCTGCTATCAAAATTGATTTGATTTTTTTTAAATGATCAAGTAAATGATGCATATGCGAAAAAAGTGACGAGAGAACATTTTATGGCATACCCGTGTAAAGCTGAAATGTAAATGCCCATTTTACACCTCATTATTAGAAATAGAAAACAAATCCGGATATCATTCATCGGTGGTCGTTTTTATCGTTCGTGTTTGTTTTCCGTTCCAAATTCTGGTAGTCGTAATCTGTTGAAATCGCACTTGACGTTGGTCAGAATTTTCATCGTTAATGGAATGCCTGTCGAATTCTATTCAAAGGAAATGTATAGAATTATTTCATCTTTATGGTAATAATTTGAAAAGTGTGAAGATTATCGTAAGGGCTCTATCGGAAAGCTGTTGATTGGTCATGGCCGAGGATGGTGCAGAAGTAACTGTTCTTGACAGTTGGGAGGAACTTGACGACAGCAGGGTAATTGCCTCTTATTTACTCCTTAATATTTCTATTTTACGTGTACTTTGATGATATTTCAGATGATTTATTTACATTAATATACGGAGAAAGAGCTATTGTGGTTAGGATTGTATTCGTCAAAGGTGAACATTCCATGAGCATCCTTTCTTCATACAAGAAAATCCTCTCATCTCCGATACATTTTTGTGTTGGGTACTTATAACTACAAGGTTCTGTTTAAAGAAGTAAGCATACTATAACAGAGGCAACATTATGGAGTTTGATTATAACATTCGTATTTCATATCATGAAGAAAAGTTGGCAGTTTCAATGAAATAAGTTATTTACAATTTGGTGTCCAAATATGGTCCACAGCATGCATGATCACTACACTTAGAATAGGCTGCAGGGCAATGTTTGTATAAATTTAAACCCTGATAGTATGTAACTTCAAATACGGTATCTAGAAGTTAAAACAATCAAACAAGAGGGGATGTAACTGAAGCTTATGATTTGTTTAACATTTAAGAAATAATGTAAATGGCGAATTTACAGAGCTCTTCCAATGATATGCTATTTTGGTTATTAGTTAGAAGTTTGTTACCCTGGGGATAGGGAAACCACATACTCAGCAGTTGTCATCAGTCATCTATGCAGAAGATGGGAGAGGAATAGACATAATGTATCTTGCTGCATGTCCTAAGAGACGAGTAATTGTGAGGCATTTCATGCTGGTTGAGAGTGTTAACAACATTTTTGCCAGTGCCTTCTGTTCTCAAAAATCATGCCAGCATCCAGACTTACTGTAAAAACCATGTAAAAATATACATATGTCAGATTTGATAGTCATGGATGTAAATAAAATTCAGTTTTCTACTTTAAGAGGATGTCTAAGAAGTTTGCTTGATAGTGAAAGTTTTCAGTTTGATGAACATATCAATGTACAGTGCTATTACTAGTCTAACACAACCTGCTGGTCAAACTACATTATTTTATATACATATAATAAATGTAACAATCTTTGAGAATGTGTGATTGACAAATGGTAATGTAGGATATAATTTAGAAAGTTTCAGTGATTTTGCAGACTCAAAAATTTATAGTCATACGTCAGTCAATTTAATAGTTTTCAGTGTTATGATCAGATGAGGACATTAAATTACAGAATCAAAATATATAAATGTATAATGCTGATTATGTTGTTTTCAGGTGCTCAATAAAAAACTGAACGAAATCAAAATTTCAAACCAAGATGATAAAAAGTAAGTATGAAATGTAATCAGCATATCATCACATAGATATATGTTTGATTTCCCACAATGATTTTTTCTAAAGCTCTGGAAATAAGTGAGAGTAAATAAACCTTTATGTTTCCCTGAAACCAGGACCATGAATGCATTCTGTCCTTTTTGCAAATAGTCATATGCTGAAAATGAAGTAGGGTTACATTGGATTTCATAAGCTTTTCTGACTGTCTGTCCATTGGAACTTGTGGGGACAATTCCTCAACTCTTGCATCACCTTCAATGACCCTTTACTCATATAACTACTTCCTGACATTGCATATACCAGTGTTTTGTTTTTGATTTTTTTCTCCTTCAATTTTTAATTTTCGACTCATTATTAGGGACTTATATCTCCTAATTTGTTGAAAAATAAATCTTGTATCTTTTAAATCTTTGGATATTTTTTATGAATTTTAATACTTATATCCACATGAGGTTACACATTTGGGGTAGTTTTGTCATGTCATTGTTTTCTTTTGAGTTATGTCCCTTCATTGGAAATTAGCATACATATTCATCCAAGCAAGTCCTAGATTAGTGTCCAACCACTTCATGTTGGGAGGAGGTGGGGGTTGAGAGAGTGTCTTAAAATGATGTTGACCATGTCGGTTTATTCCATAACACTGTGTCTGGGGAATATTTTATGCTGAAGACCATCTGTTCCTTTGTGTTGAAGTCTGTCCTGTCATACAGTGTTCCAAATTAACATAGTCATTCTGTCCTGTCATACAGTGTTCCAAATCAACATTGTCTTAAGAATCTTTCAACAGATTTGGTTTATATTTACCCCATATCATCATGATATCAATTTTTACACTTAATCAACAAGTTAAGATGGTCAATGGTCAGTTTAAATGGTCAAAAGTCACACTTGACAACTTGTGAAAATTAGTTACTAAGTGATACTTATGTTTTGGAACAGGTTTGTTTATGCCTGACAGATCTGTGCTACTTTTTATTAGAATTGTTTCTTATAGCGTTTTACCTCTTTTGTTGAAAAGTCTTTTCAAAAGCAACTCCAGCTTGTTGGCTGATCGCACTGAAACTTTACATAAATCATAAATAATCCCTGGTTTTGTACATTTAGGTATTAAATTTGCCTGAAATAATCTTAAGATAGGCCAGTTCATGTGTTTTTGGGTCGGTTTGAGATCCAAATCAACATGAGTTTAAATTTGTGGGAATGATGTGAAACTGAAATGAAGAATAGGTTGCTGTTTTGTTACATTTACTTCTGAGCTTCTGCTTTGTTTTAGTTTGAGTTAAATAATTTTTCTGAACTTCACAATTGTTTTAATATCAAATTATTTTTCTGAACTTCAGAACTGTATTAAATTCAGCATGACAACAAAACACTCTTAGAATACATAAGATGAATTTGTTAAGAACAGAATGTGATCTAAAAATGAATTATGTCTAATAATGAATTTCAGACTGACTGGTGCTCTAGTGTTGGAGAATCAGGACCGGACACAATACCAGCCACAAGTACGAATACTAAAACGCAGATCGGACCCGGGTGCAACCGCCAATTCACAGCAGGATGCAAGGTTGATTAATACTGAATTATACAAAATATACATTTGTTATGAAGCAGTGTTCATCAGAAATTTTATATATGACTTATGAAGTTTATTAAAGGGTATATAGCAATTATTATAGGCTTCACCATATAGAGTTCATTATAGTGTACATATAGAGTTCATTATACTGTACATATAGAGTTCATTATAGTGTACATATAGAGTTCATCATATGTACATATAGAGTTCATCATAATGTACATATAGAGTTCATTATAGTGTACATATAGAGTTCATTATAGAGTACATATAGAGTTCATTATAGAGTACATATAGATTTCAATATAGTTCATCATAGTGTACATATAGAGTTCATCATAATGTACATATAGAGTTCATTATAGTGTACATATATAGTACATATAGAGTTCATTATAGTGTACATATAGAGTTCATTGTAGAGTACAAATAGAGTTCATTATAGTGTACATATAGAGTTCATTATAGTGTACAAATAGAGTTCATTATATTGTACATGTAGAGTTCATTATATTGTACATGTAGAGTTCATTATAGTGTACATATAGAGTTCATTATAGAGTACAAATAGAGTTCTTTATAGAGAACATATAGAGTTCATTATAGTGTACATATAGAGTTCATTATAGTGTACAAATAGAGTTCATTATAGAGTACAAATAGAGTTCATTATAGAGTACATGTAGAGTTCATTATAGTGTACATATAGAGTTCATTATAGTGTACATATAGAGTACAAATAGAGTTCATTATAGAGTACATATAGAGTTCATTATAGTGTACAAATAGAGTACAAATAGAGTTCATTATAGTGTACATATAGAGTTCATTATAGTGTACATATAGAGTTCATTATAGTGTACAAATAGAGTACAAATAGAGTTCATTATAGTGTACATATAGAGTTCATCATAGTGTACATATAGAGTTCATCATAATATACATAGAGTTCATTATAGTGTACATATAGAGTTCATTATAGAGTACATATAGAGTTCATTATAGTGTACTTATAGAGTTCAATATAGTGTACATATAGAGTTCATTATAGTGTGCATATAGAGTTCATCATAGTGTACATATAGAGTATCATAATGTACATATAGAGTTCATTATAGTGTACATATATAGTACATATAGAGTTCATTATAGAGTACAAATAGAGTTCATTATAGTGTACATATAGAGTTCATTATAGTGTACATATAGAGTTCATCATAGTGTACATATAGAGTTCATCATAGTGTACATATAGAGTTCATCATAATGTACATATAGAGTTCATTATAGTGTACATATAGAGTTCATTATAGAGTACATATAGAGTTCATTATAGTGTACATATAGAGTTCATTATAGTGTACATATAGAGTTCATTATAGTGTACATATACAGTACATATAGTGTACATATACAGTACATATAGAGTTCATTATACTGTACATATAGAGTTCATCATAGTGTACATATAGAGTTCATCATAGTGTACATATAGAGTTCATCATAGTGTACATATAGAGTTCATCATAATGTACATATAGAGTTCATTATAGAGTACAAATAGAGTTCATTATAGTGTACATATAGAGTTCATTATAGTGTACATGTAGAGTTCATTATAGTGTACATATAGAGTTCATTATAGTGTACATGTAGAGTTCATTATAGTGTACATATAGAGTTCATTATAGTGTACATATAGAGTTCATTTTAGTGTACAAATAGAGTTCATTATAGAGTTCATTATAGTGTACATATAGAGTTTATTATAGTGTACATATAGACTTTATCATAGGATACATACAGAATATACTATACATATGAAGTTTATTGAAGAGTACATATGAAATATATTATATTTTACATATACCAGTTCATTACAGAGTACTTATGAAGTTTTGTTAAAGAGTACATATGGAATATATTATATTCAGGGCTCTCACACCCCATTTTGGGACTGGGGCCCGGGGTCCTTTGAATTGGGAAAAATAATGGTATTTTCCTTAGAATTGGGAAAACTTTGGGTCTAAATTGGGAAAAAAAGATACTATTTTGCATTGGGAATGGGGCCGAATATGGGCCCCAAATCTGGCAGATCGAGAGCCTTGATATTGTACATATACCAGTTCATTACAGAGTACTTATGAAGTTTATTAAATAGTATATATGGAACATATTATATTGTACATATACCAGTTCATTACAGAGTACTTATGAAGTTTATTAAAGAGTACATATAATTATTGTTAAAGGCTTTACTATATAGAGTTCAATATACGGTACATGTGGCATTTATTATAGAGTACAAATAGACTTTATCATAGGACAGATATAGAATATACTCTATAGTACATAAAGAGTTCATTATAAAGTATATATGGAGTTCATTATATGGTATATAAGGAATATATTATATGGTAGATATATGAGTTCGTTATAGAGTACATACCCGGTATGAAATTTATTAGGGGGTACATATGAAGTTCATTATAGGGTACTTGTAGAGGTTATTAAAGGGTTACAGTATGGATTTTGGTGGATTTTGAGAACTGGCAAAAGGTTACTCTAAGATTTAGATTTTCAGATCATGGTTAAATAAACATAAAATGAAAACAGTGTTTTTACTAAATGGGACTCAAAACAAATCTTATGTGTTTAGTGGTCTCTTTTCATTAGTATCAAGTTAATTGTATATTAACAAAGTAAGTAAATTAGGTTTTGCATGATATTTTTTGGAAGGGTCCAGAGCAAATTTTAATGGGCAAAAGAAAGGGAATATATTTCTTCATGTTTTATTTAACATAGCAAAGTTAATGCTAACAAGCACAACAAAACACTCGAGCAGAGGGAGAAGGAGTATGCCGAGGCGAGACTCAGAATACTTGGATCAGCATCAGGTGGATTTGAGACTGAACAAACTATAGATAATAGGTAAGGATATGATTTTTTTTTATAAAATAAACAGTAATTTTTGTATAATTTTTGACCAGAACATTCTGATCTCATTGTTTTAGGTTAGGTTATGTCCTAGATGAAATTATTGAATCCCACACAAAATCAGCATGTCCCACACAAATCATTTTACATTTTATATTTATCATAAAGATTTACAGATGGCAATTCCTGCACAGTTTCAAGCAGTGGATTCCTGTTTGTTTAGATAAAATCTTTTCACTCCAAGGAGAAGGATAATTCATTTACTTCTGTTTGTTGAATTTACATCATACTTGCATAAATCCTTGGAGGATTAATCAGTTCCCTCACACACTCTTGTATAAATATCATTGACATGTGATGAAAGTTTATATAATAGAATATAATATATGATTAAGACCTAGTGACTACAGATTTCCTGTCAGATTAAAAAAAAGTCAAAATTTAGTTTCAGACCTTCACCAAGGCTAACACAGCAGAACAATAACAACAACGCAACAGAAATATTACGGCAGCCCCGCGGTCCAGATGGATCGAAAGGGTTTGACCAAATGAGGTAGTATACAATATCATTGAGGTTGACAACTGTAAAAGAAGCTCATTGTAATCTGGAGAATTGATTAAGGTACAGGAGTCCTGTAGGTGACACAGACGTTTATTAGTTGGTAATATTGACCACTTGATAGTGATTACAACAAAGAAAGCTACCAGGGTTACTTTCGTGAACAGTGTGAGATACCTAATTTAACTTCGTGAACATTGAGCTACTTTAACATGACAATTCAAACAGTGAGTGACCTCGCCCACCATGCTTACCAACATTAACAGTGTGACCTACCTGGATTATTGGAGCTGCCACCTGTTACCTTAAGTTCAATGGCCAACCTAGGTTATCAATGTGAACTTCTAAAATTGGCTAGATTATCAGAACTGCCACCCATTACCGATAAGTTCAATAATTTGCCTAGGTTACCAGTGTGAACTGAGTAACTTTGCTTGATTATCAGGGCTGCCTCAGTGTCTGACATGAATAGTGACTTCTTGCCTGTTTTATTGGTAAGTTACCTGGATAATTGACATATATAATAACTTACTTGTGCTACCTATATGTTGCATTGGGTAACTTACCTGAACAGAGCAACTTACCAGTGTTACAGATGCACTGTGATCAGAGTGTGCTATTTGAGAAGGAGCATTCTGGGTTAATACTTGAAACAGAGTGAGCTACTTTAACGACCATCATGGAAAGAGTGAGCTACATTGGCTCCCATCATGAACAGAGTGAGCTACATTGGCTCCCATCATGAACAGAGTGAGCTACATTGGTGACCATCATGAACAGAGTGAGCTACATTGGTGACCATCAAGAACAGAGTGAGCTACTTTGATGACCATCATGAACAGCGTGAGCTACTTTGATGACCATCATGAACAGAATGAGCTACATTTGCTACCATCATGAACAGAATAAGCTACATTGGTGACCATCATGAACAGAATGAGCTACATTTGCTACCATCATGAACAGAATAAGCTACATTGGTGACCATGATGAACAGAGTGAGCTTCATTTGCTACCATCATGAACAGACTGAGCTACATTGGCTACCATCATGAACAGAGTGAGCTACATTGGTGACCATCATGAACAGAGTGAGCTACATTGGTGACCATCATGAACAGAGTGAGCTACATTTGCTCCCATCATGAACAGAGTGAGCTACATTGGTGACCATCATGAACAGAGTGAGCTACATCGGTGACCATCATGAACAGAGTGAGCTACATTGGGTACCATCATGAACAGACTGAGCTACTGTGATGACCATGATGAACAGAGTGAGCTACATTGGCTACAATCCTTAGTAGAGTGAGCTACTTTGGCGACTATCATGAACAAGAAGCTACATGGGTGGCCAAATAGAATACTAGAGTGCTGCCTGTTATTCAAAGAAGATGCAGGGTATATGATTTCTAATGTTACAGTACAGTGAAGGACAGGTTTTCCCTCCAGATCAGGTTTACTTTGTGCACAACAGAAAGTGAACTTCCTGATAACAGTGCTTCTGTGTTCAAACATCTGTCCAAACTTCAAAAGTGCTTTCCCTATGAGCTACATAAGTTATCTGCAGTAGTTATCTCCCTTGGACATATACTCGTTCCTGTAAAATAATAGACTTTGTTAGAAGTAATATTTTAGTACAGACTAAGTTAATTTTGTAAGGTCATTACATAGAAATGTACTAGTTTTCGTTAGCTGTACTTTGTGGCAATGCAGTTTCTGGTGGCATAGCAGTTTCCTTTTTACATAAGATGAAAAATGTGTCTATTGATAGAATTCCAGCAATAATTTGTTTCCCCTCAGGATTGTCTCCCCTGACATAGTTCGTCGGCAGTGTGCCTTGAATTGTATTCAGGTCCTCACAGTTATAATTGATAAGATACATTGTGATATTTAATAGCCACTCTGTATCCTGTCCTCTAGCATGTTCTGTGTTTATCTTCATATCCATTTGTTTGGTACACAAATGAAAAAACCAAAATTTGTGGATCATTATTTAATGAAAGCAGAATTACCAAATTTAGGATCCAGTGGTTATCGGTTATCAAAGTGATGAATTAATATAGTGATTTCAGATTTTGTATGTTTTCAAAACTCCAGTTGAAATATGCAGCAGATAGTAAATAGTAATATATCATACTACTGTATCAGTATTGTAAATGCCTTTTTCAAATATTTGTGCCTCCGTCCAGCACAGTTTTTTTTTTCTTTATTTTTCAAAAAATTTTTACTAGGCCTACCAGTGACTGCCTAGACTTTGCTGGAGGGTTTGGTGACTAAGATCAAGTTGAAATGATAGAAGAATGTTTTATTTAAAGGTTTGGAATTATTTGCAGGTGGTCTTCATTTTTGAAACACTTGAAAGCAAAGAGCATCTGAATGTACTGTATTTGGCTGAAATGTAAAGGTTTAAAAAAAACCATTTTACTGATGGATATGTGTGTTTTACACGAAGACACTACCTATAAAAACAGGTTACCTATAAAAACCTGTTTTTATAGTGATATAGAAATTGAATTAATGTATGTAATTAATATTTAGTGAGAGGTAATTTTTGAAATTTCATTGCAAATTTGTTCACTTACTCTAACAAAAGTCTGTCAGTTACCGTATACAATTTTATAACAAGATATGATTTTGCATTGTTAAAGATTCAGATTTTTAGTAAAAGGTTTCAGCTGTGTGGAAGCGTTGGAAAAAATAGCTCAATAACACATCAAAATGTATGTACATACTCAAGCAAAATCACAGTATATTGTATGCTTCATAGATATGTCATGTAGTTAACCTCACTACTCTGCTTCTGTAATTAGCTTCTTTATCTAAAATGACATCTATATATGTGATATTGGAATCTTTGTGTTTCTTAACCATGCCAAAATGATTTGTGACCATGAATTCTCTTTTGCCTGAAAACCTCAACAACATAAACAATTATGTTCAGGTCTTTGAAAACAAATTGATGCTGTTGATTGTTGGTATGCCAAACTTGCTGTTATAATAATATGACAAATTTATTGTTTGTGATTTAAATATACAGAATATTGCATGTAGGTGGTGTTGGACTATAGATATAAATGACAAAATATAACTGTCAGTCATTTTTGGGATTCAAATATTTTGAGTCCTGGACTCATGCTTTTTCTGCGGAACTCATTCAAATTTTGAGAGCCCACTTTCAATCTTTATTACTGGACTCCTCAGAATTGATCGGTGCTCTGGACTCAGCAGAAAAATCCTACAAAAATGATTGCCTATACAATACCACTAATCTAATTTTCTTAGAATTTGCAATCATGCTAAGATTTACCCATTCCTTGTTATCAATTCATCTACAGGTATCAAAATTTACAAAGTTTAAAACTAATAAAATTAATAACAATTCATCTTAACAGGTCTTGTTAAGTTTGTAAATAAAATTCATGAAATAAATTGTGGACAATAAATTTTCACCTTAGATATGAAAAAAAAAGAAATATCTTGTAACATATGAGTAACCTTGTAGTATTGTATATGAGTAGACTTCATGCTGTGAAGACTACAGACTAGTGTTTTTATAATATGTATTAATTAAGTTAGAGATTGGTGATAAGGTATAAAGAACTGTGTTGTCACCACAAAATACAGATGAGTGTATGCTCCCAGTGTTTAGGTTACTTTCTGATTTACCTTCTGTCTCCATGGAGAATATGATTGACTCATTACATTGTACTCGTTCATTTTAAGTGTGAAGTGGATATGCAATAAGGTTTAAGTTATATACTATCTACTGTGTACCTGATAAATGTGAACTAGGGCCTGTATTCATGCTCAACCCATCTTTCTTTAAACTTACTTGAATATGATATATCAGCTTAAAAGAATGTTTTATCAATTATAAGTAGTATCTCACCTGAATTCTTTCCAAATTTTTTCAATTTACTGAATAAAAAAAAGATTTTATTTGGATATCAGATTAATTATAGAAGTATATGTATGTAAGCTTGAGCCCACAATTTGTATTTGAGCAAGAGATTGGTCCCATGAATACAAGCCCAGTAGGCGTGCCTGTTTTGTATGTGATACCTGTACCACCCCATCACCTCTTCAAATTGCACATGATTTGAATTCAATATGATTTAGCTTTTGCATGCTTTGAATATGTCATGACAACATAAAACACTCTCTTAAATATGATAGCTTGCCATTGTCATGCTGCTTTCTGCTCAATATTAATATTTTCAACTGCAGCCAGAAGCTAGAAAAAGTGACAGTGCTGGCTTTGGGCAACAGTCAGAACTCTTACATCTATAGCTACCAGTGTGAACATGGATACTCTTGTCTAATTAAGTGAGAAAGGGTGTGACACACGTAGCTCAGCAGTAAAGCGTATGGGCATTGAATGTGAAAGATTCCTGGGGAGCATGAAAGCATAGACCTGGTAAAATAACATGATTAGGTCCACTCTGGAATCTATACCTAATGCATATATTCAAAACCTAGTGTTGATTTCTGTGACAATGATAAAAGTTGTGAGTACTGAAGTTTGTTACAGTTATGCTTGTGTCAATTGAGATCTTAGGTGTTACCAATGTTCTTAAGATATTTATCTTGTTTTAATATTTTCAGAAAGAGTATTTCAGGGAATTGTAAAATAAATACAGTATGAAATGACTGGAATTTACTGGATTAATTGATAGGCACATTATGGTTGAACAATTTTTTTGAAAATTTAATGGACATGTTGTTTACACTCTCAGTTATGTCAGAATGCTATCTCAATGCTTACAGTCCATTCTGAATGACCTCGGTTACCTGTCAACATCAAATTACTGGAGCAAAGGTGTCTCATATTCCTACAACATTTATTTCACTGTTTTAAATTTTCTTCATTAATCATACCTACTTCCTTTTCCTAATCTCGTATTATTCTAGAACTATTGGCCATCTCTTGGCTTTGTAGCTATGTGATGACAGCTTGGTTTTTTTCATCACTGCGTTATGTACTGTGCAATATTGTTTCTTTTACAATAACAAGTTATTCAACACAGGTGCAGTAGAAAGTCTATTATAACATAAGTTAACAAAAAGAGAGTCTCGTTTTAATTAATTTTCTATTGTTTAGTGTTTGTCTCATCAAATGTTGACCTTAGTTTTCCGTTAGGAATGTACTGCATCTGTTAATGCAGAATTTGAGGAAAGAGGAAAAAGTTTTAATGTGATGCTCCATTGTAAGATTCAGGTGTAAGAAATAGCTATAGATGTAAAGAATCGATAATAAATTCCAAGCACAAACTTCTCTGACAAGGATTTCTTATGTAACACAGGGACATGAGAATTGGTTGTAGTCAAGAAACTTCTGTGGCAAAGTTTAATTTTCCTATGTAACACAGGGACATGAGAATTAGTTACAGTCAAGAAACTTCTCTGACAAGGTTTAATTTTCCTATGTAACACAGGGACATGAGAATCAGTTACAGTCAAGAAACTTCTCTGACAAGGTTTAATTTTCTTATGTAACACAGGGACATGAGAATTAGGTAAGGAGTTTCTTCTGCAATACAGAAACCTGATAACTTGTTACAGCTGAATTGAATGTTGTACTGGTCTGTTTATAAATTTGCTCAGCGTGAAATAATTTTTGGCATTATAGAACCATAGACAAATTTTACTAAATATAAATACTTCTTAAAATTGTGACATAGAAGATAAATTGTTTATTAAATTTCTATAGGTCACTGGATACGAAGTCTAATATCAAGCAATTAATATCCCGATTTGTCCAGTGTCGTCCAGCGTCTGTTGTCTGTCGTAAACTTGATACATTTTTGACCTCATCTGGAAACTCCTGAATCAATTAAGATAAAACTTGACAGTAACCTACCATAGTCAAAGGTGAACAACAATTTTAAATATATGGCACCAAGGGGCTTAAGGGGCAAGGTCAAAAAGAACCCAATTCACTGGAATTTCAAAAGTCTTCATAATACCCAAATTTTCTATGAATGGAAGGATCATAATTGCTTTACCACACAGTAACTTTCTTGACCCCAATGTCTAACGATTCCCTCTGAAAAGAGGGTAAAGTTAACTATAGTTTATATAAGAAAATTACATCTTGAGCATAATTTGTTTATTTTCTATTATGTAGATATATTAAACATGATTTACATTGTTACTAAAAGATGACACTTTGATATTAAGTCAAATTGACCCTGACTGACCCCCAGGGCATGATGAGCATGACCAAAAGGGATCAAATTGCCTGAAATTTCAAAATACTTATCATTATCCAAATATGGTCAAATCAAATACTCTTCACGACTCTTCATGGATGAAAGGGTCTTAAGGTGCTTTACCCTGACTGACCTCACTGCTGATGGGCATGGTCAAAAAAGGTTAAAATTAACTGAACTTTAAAAAAAAGACTCAATACCCAAATACAGTAGATTCAAATGGATGGAAAGGTCTTAAAGCAAAACTTTTATGTCCCTGTTCAAATAGCATTTCTCATTTTTTCCCCCTTCTCTCTACACATTCATTCCAGCTGTTTCCATTTATAAGTTTACTCAGGTGACCCTTTAGGCCCCTGTGGTTCTTGTTCATGTTCGTAAAGTGTAACAAATCTCCTGGCTAAAAAGTGTGTAAATTTCACAACATGTATTGGCATGTTTATATTTTGCATCAAGATAATTCACATGGAATGTTAATATTGCTACATAAATGTCAATGAGAGATGAGTTAAACTTGATTGAGACGATGTTTATTTTAACAGTATGCTTTGATAAGAACAAATATTTGTACATCAAGTCACATACTAAAAGAGCTCCAGCAGACCTACATGTAGGTTTTCTGTCTGATGTGCTTTTTTATATTTGATGCAGAAGAAAACAAGCAAGACTAAAATAAGGAGTATTTTTGCCAGACTTAAAAGCAAAATACATGTAGATCTGTTAATCAATCCACAATTAATTAATATATAGTTGTCATGATTTGAGAGAGAAGTCACCTTATTCATCATTCAGTCATGTAATTAACAAATTGTATTCAAAACGGAATGAAATGTTTTGTGTGTGAGAATGTTTGTTTTACCTAACTTCAATGCATGAAGAAATGGAAATTATTAATAAGTTGATATATATGTTGATTATATAGGTGTATTATCATTTATTTTCATTTGATATTCTTTTTATTCACACATTTTTAACCTTAAATATTGCATTTACTCGTTGCTATGTTGAATTTTTTCTGTGTGTATTGGCACAAATAGAGATATCAGATCACCTTTTATCAGTTGCAAGTGTGTAGCTTGTTATCTCCCTTGTATTATTAAATTCATCATTTCAGCTCAACATTCCAAATTATAGAAAGCTGTAACAATCAACCTTAGACATATTTTGTATTTTTATTCTTTAATAAGATAATTCATACTAGGAAAAGTTTGATTAAAAATTGTATGATTTGTAATGAAATACTGTCCCCTTTTTGTGAAAAAAACTTGTCACGGTTAACATACAATCAATTTGATTATGGAGAAAAGTTGAAAAACAAATTCTTCTTAAAAACATGTATCATCAGGATTTAACTAGATTAATATTAAAAAGTTATATAACTTCAGATAATATTTCATATAGAATTTGTCTTGTCACTTAGTGTTACAGCATAGAGGAATACAATGTACTGCAGATGTACTAGACTTTAAAAGCATTTACCGAAATGCTTTGATGTCACTATAAGGGACACGGATATACCAATATTTCTTTTTACACGTCATTGTAAACCCCTATTTATATCTATTTATATTGTGTAAGCTTAAAGATCACCACCAGTATATTAAAGGGTTTGTAAAGATGAAATAATTAAAATGCATGTCAAATGGAATGAAACCAGACAAGATTTCTGATTAAAAATTATTTAAAATGAATAAATTCTATTAATAATTTGCTGGCCAGTTTAAGTCCGAATACCTTGTCGGTATTTTTGTAGTATTTGAGACATTAATTTGAAGAAATGGGAAGAATATATTTAAGTAAATCTGTTTTTAATGTTTAGTTGTTCATAAGTAAACATGTGATCATGATGTTACGCTCTTGTGTCCAAATGCTAATCCTGGTTGTCATTCCCTTCTTTCTTACTAATCTTTATTTTCTCGCAGCCTCTGTTAAGTTCCTTGAACTTTCATTAAGAATGTCTCCATTAAACACTTTTGAATTAAGTGACGGCAAAAAGTAATTACAATGCTTACTGAAAGGATACAGGCACTTCGGGTGACAGAAGCGAGTTATCTGAAGGTTTGTTTATGCTAGTGGTTTTGACAATTTTGAGTGAAATTTTCAGTCAAAAAGTAGTTTATGTCACAAAATATTTCATCAGATCAGTTTGATATGATGGAAATTAAGCAGTATTCATTTCGAAAGTAAACAGACATAATCCTCCTGAGGATGTTCAATCGCTTTTGTTCATCCATCTGTCTGTCCGTCAGTCAGTCAGCCCTTTTCACTTCTATTTACATATGATATTGTAAGTTCCGTTTTGCCAAATTCTATCGTCAGCCAGTGTTTCTTGAAGAAAATGCTTGTTTGAACTTTCTTTCTAATGGCGAAGGTCACTGATAGTATAAATGGAAACTTGATTGCCATACAATATTTCGAGTTAGGTTAGGCTTATTTTAATCAAATAATTCGCTCCTAGAACTATGTTTTAAATAGAAGAATATATATAGGCATCGATATTTCGAGTTAGGCTTATTTTAATCAAATAACTCGCTCCTAGAACTATGTTTTAAATAGAAGAATATATATAGGCATCGATATTTCGAGTTAGGCTTATTTTAATCAAATAATTCGCTCCTGGAACTATATTTTTGATAGAAAGTATGTATGGGCTTCTCTCTCGATTCCTGTTTATTATTTCACTCTGACCTCTTCCAGTGCTTCCTCGAATACTATTTTCCAAATCTCGACTACGAAAAATAATTCATTATAGATATCCAACAATCCCTGGGGAATTTTATTTTACATAGTATCATGTGTTTCTGCTGTTTGAATTAATGGTTCTACCTGCCTCAAGTGAAATGCGAAAACACTGATGTTGGACTGTCATTGCTTTGCAATACACTGTTTAAGTTAAACTATTCGCAATGTGTGTTTCTTTCCTTTAAGATTTAGTTTAATTGGTTGCAGGTGAAGTTAAGTCATGATGAATTAATGACTGATTCATTTCATTTTATAACAATGTGATAATGGTATTTTCCCCATTCTTAATTGTGTTAAACTATTTTTCCACCAATGAGATTACAATGAGATATTGAAAAATGTAATACATCTACAGCATACGTTGTCACCTCTCTAAATCGAATGTAATATTCTGATACAAATTATCTCTTATTCCCCAAGTATTAAATAATCTGTGTACATATAAAATGCCTTTTCATTGTAATGTCTGATAAAGGCCTGCGGTAATTGATGGAGTAGGATATGAAAAAGGACATCTCAAATGTAAATAACATATCTTATGACCCTTCATTTTAACCTTTTTCTTGTTATGTTTTGTATGTACACCAATCATATGTGCAAAGCGAATTAAATGTTAATGTTGATGGAGAGTAAACATATTTTTATATGTGTCGATTAATTTTTGTTTTCTTTTACATTTTTTTGGTTTCAACTGCTAAGGTTGAAAAAATTATGTAGCAATTAAAATGATCAAACTCGGCTCAGTAATTTGTTTCTGAGCAAATAATTTGCCATGATTGATACGTTTCCATTACTGTAATGTATCTACCATTCGATACTGAGAATCAGAGTAACATATGAAGACCATCTATTTATAATTATTGTCATCTGTTATTTCTCATTTAAGCGGCTTTTCTGTATAATACCATATCTGCTCTTTTCAAACAAGTATTCAGATGAGTTTTAATTTCTCTCGGCCCCTCTCCAAAATCCAATTATTTCATCTACCAAAAAAAAAGAGAAAAACAAAAAAACAGAAAGGGCAGTTTGCCACTAAGTTGTAAGATAAATTTGATAAAATCCCCCATGAGAACGCCTGGACAACACGGCGTTACATTTCGTAGTGGATTCAGTATTCGAGAGATAGTCTTCACTATTAAGCTTGTGAAAAAGACAAAAATGATCAAGTGTATGGCATCTGTTACAACAAATTTCGTATTAGATGCAGTAGAGTCAAGCAACAAAGTTCACTGCATTATGTATTGTAGTGGTTTAGTGCTAGTGTTCGTCAGCGATGCCAACAGTCTACATTACTGAAGCCAAAATTCAGTTGTAATGGATATCGACTAAGGTACGGGGGAAAAGAAATCCGACATTTATGCACCTGTTAAAGGTTATTCATATGCAAGGTGTTTTGTGATTCCAATTGAAAGAATGTCATGTTGAAAGGAGGACATCAAATTTATTCTAAAACGTCCATTGTTTCTCGTCTTTGCCAATGAAGTCTGATATCGTAAAATGTAAAAGACCGTCCTGAAATGTTGACATCGTCCGGCCGATGTAAAAGTGTCATTCGTTATTATAGCAGGAAAAGATGCCATGTAAGTTTAAAAATATTTTTTCTCAATCTTCAACACCCTCTTAATGCAAACATTTCATCTAAAAGATCATTTGATTTTTCGATTCTGTGCACCACGATACCCTCTCTTAAACTTAAAGAACACATATGTTCTTTTGTCATGAAAACTTTCTTTACCAAGAAAAGTGGACGACGGAACAAATATATGGATTTGAACAATACTAAAACATATTTCGTGAAAATAAGGTCCAAATCAAAGACGAAATGTACGAAATAGAACGAAATAAAGAACATGATCTAGCTACTAGTTGGCAATATCTTCGTTGAATGTGGTTGTAAGATCTATTCAACAAACTATAGACATACCTATGGACCTCACTGTGCCCCTCTGTTGGCTGACTTGTTTTCATACGAGGCTAACTTTATCTAAGAGCTTGTTAAAGCTTGTCACAATAACCTTGCAAAGTCGTTTAATGTAACTATCAGATATATTGTTAAAGTCTTTTATTTATTGACCACGTTCATCGTATATAACCATCAGAATCAGAAATCAAGGACGAGACAGACTCTTCTATATCATCCACTTATCTCGATCTTTTCCTCCAACAAAACCAACATATGATGTTATATACCCACCAGAACTAGAAATCAAGGTCGAGACAGACTCTTCTACATCATCCATTTATCTCGATCTTTTCCTGCAACAAAATCAACATATGATGTTATATACCCACCAGAAGTAGAAATCAAGGACGAGACAGACTCTTCTACATCATCCACTTATCTCCATCCTGCAATAAAAATAAACATATGTTTTATTGAATTCGAGTTTGGATTATGATTACGTTCACATATTTGTATCTCGTTTTTTCATTTACTACCCTTTTGATCAGTTAAATAAACTAATAACTACCTTAAAACCAGACATGACATATCCACGAGTATCTTTTTTGGGTTATTTTCCTCGTATTTTCGAGGTAATAGGTTACACTAGAACTTGAAATGTTTCTAAATAGTATTTTTTTCTGTTTAAGAGTTTCTATTAAAGCACTGTGTTATACAAAATAAAAAAGTCTATCTACCTGTTCTATTCGTGATATTGTAAGCTAATCCAATTTTTAAACAGAAGGAATTAAGTACAATGTGCAGGATATCATCATGGAAAATCCTAGGTCTCATGTGTGAAGTGTCTGGTAAGTTCTAGGTCAAGTGTGATTAATAAGACGAGTAAACACATTGCATTATTCATACATTGGTTAAAACAATTTAATAAGAGTTTTCTTAATTAGAATTAAGTTTCTTGAACGTTTATTCAGATTAGCCTTGTCATGTTTTATTTTACAAATTTAACTCTTTATAGTCGTTATATATTTAATTGCATTTGCATTTATTTGTTTTTGTTATTTCTGATGTTTAACTCTTGTTTTCAACTTTGCGTGATGTGAATCAGTGATGAAGATGGCTTTTCCAGGAATTTATTACTACCACGTAACTATCACAACGTTGGTGAAAAACCTTGGACAATTTGAATAATGTGTCATGTGATATGATCTATTCAGTCAAGAATATTATAAAACTTTACAATTTTTGCACTGAGTGTAAATTCAAACCTAGAACATCGCAACAAAGGTTAATTGTATGTGCCACTGTACGTATTAAGAATGTTTTATTTCAAATGATCCTTTTGTTATTATCAATTAATTCGTGCATGTCAGTAACAGATGCGTCCTAAAGTAATGTTTGTAATTAGTTAGTGCAGAATTTCCAAGAAGGTGTATGTATTAATTCGTTGGTGAATCTAGTTAATTATATTGTGCCTTTGCCATTAACATACAAACAACTTCTTCCTAACTTTTTTAGCTTTAATATGAATACACCAAAAATGTTAAAAGAATCACAATCCAAACTGCTATTCAGTAAAACTTGAGGGTATCTTGTTCATATTGGATAGCATTGTCTGTTAATTAACTCGGTAATGTATATGTGTTTAGATATAAAACATATCATATTATAGTATAGGGTACAGGTAATGTTGTTACATGGTGTGAACGATAGGTACTAATTACAGGTGAGACTATAGCCTGTTTTTATTTAAAGTTTCATTAAAGTTACGCGTGGAGTTTTGAACTTACTGTAATGTTGTCATAGTTGATGAATAGAACACACTTAAGTACGCAACTCTACATTTGCGCACCTTTGTATTTCATATATATCACACACATAAAATATATTTGATTGTCAAGTTGTTTGCTCGTTTCCTCATTATATTTTCTATAATGTTAAATAGAAATTATTATTTGCGTCAATATCATCAGATAATATCATAATTACATACCAAATAAGCATATCTTGTATAAGATAAGATAGAAACGATATGGAATACAATTGTGATATAAAACTTTAATGAAATTTGAATTATTTGGTTACAAAAATTTGATTTCATGTGTAAATGTGATCACGTTTGTAAGGTTTCGTATTTCTAACTTGAAAACAAATCACATGTTTAGCGTAAAACTACAATATTCCAAAGTGCTAAACACTTCAACTTTCTTGGTACAAACAGTTCACAAACGGTTCTTAATGTCTGTATTATTTACACCAGAACGTGTCACAAATCATCCTACTTTTGTCTTGTCCATTGTTATTCAATCATTTAAAATGACATGACACGTATATGGAGATGTTGTAGAAACATTATTTCCAATTAGCAGTAATTGTCATATTTTGACAAAATATTCACAAAATACTGTGATTATGTATTTGTGATAATTTCACACTGACACTATGTCAGGTATAACCCAAGCTGTTGGAATCTACTCTGGATGAAGTAGGTGTAAAGCAGTATCTGGTATTACAAAAGGTCCAGAGCAACGTTATCATTATGTCTATATAATCTTGACTGAACATTGCAATCAATCTTGAACCAAAGAAAATCGTCTCCTACTAAATCTCAAAGAGGTAGTTGATAATTCCAGTCTAAAGGATAACTAATTATATGATTATTATGAAAATAAGAACAAAACCATGGGAAAAGAAGTATAGAATTGTTTAACCATACTTAAAGTAATAACTTTCATTAGTAAGTAGTGTTCTGATAAACTAATCTTGTGACATTGACAAAAATGTATGGTTAAATTAAGAACCAATACAATGCTACTTTGCATGTATATATTTATATAATTTAATTTTATATTATTAGGACTATATCGTAAGCTCTCTCTGTCTCTGTCTCTCTGTCTCTGTCTCTGTCTCTGTCTCTCTCACTCTCTGTCTCTCTCTCTCTCTCTCTCTCTCTCTCTCTCTCTCTCTCTCTCTCTCTCTCTCTCTCACACACACACACACATTTAATCCTAACCACCAGTCTAGTTTATCTGAATGGTTCAGTGAACAATAAATTTTGCTCTAATTCCCTGAACCTTAAGTGTTACTGGCTCAGGTGTTCCCAAGTGAACTTGAATGATTTATAATAGGGCACGGGGAAATGAAACATATTAATACATAAAAACATTACCAAAGTGTTGACCCATATTTCATTGAACGGTGGAGGTTTGTGTACTGCTTGACACCTGTCTATCAAACTCATGAGAAATTATTTGAAATTTTCATGAGTAACTGTTCAAAGAATAAATTATATAAAAAACACACTCAAAAGTTTTTCGGTTTTAACAAACTTAATTAAAATCATGATGTAAGGTATTTGGTTTCACAATTTAATTAATCTTTCTTTTTTATATCTGTATGTTCAGGTGAGACATCCGTTTCCAGGAAAATCATACTTATTCAATCAGCCCATTTCAAAACGTCATTGCTTGTAGTTTCGTATTTATAAAGGCCTTTGATATATCAGTGACGGAGTCCGTCGTCAACACGATAAAAGAAATGTTCCATTTTGAAAAAAATAAACATTATTCATATTACAGCAATTACGAAACACGATTTAATCACTCGCGATTGGGTCTTAATATGGGAAGAAACAGGAGTACACGGGTAAAACCCACGTGGTCGAGCAGGTGACCCTATACCTTTTCACGTCCGTTCCGGGAATCGAACACAGGACGTTTAAGGGTAAGGCGAGAGCGTTACCAATGTACAATTGTTCTATTGTAGTATTGGATGAACTGAAACAGATATATATACTTGTCAACAAAACAATGAATTCAATCCATACTTAAATTAAGTAAGAGAATAAACAAATAAATGATATACACGGAAAAAGTACAAGAACAGCGAAGAAAATGCACAAACCCAAATTCTATAAAACTAAAACAAAATATGAACAAAAGAAAGAGGTACACGGACATTCATGATAAAAGTACAAAAGGGAATAAGACTGCGAGATGGAAACACCAGAGATACTGCTCTCCTGAAATGAAAATTAATATTACACAGTGAGTAATTCGTTCAGCTATAAAACTAAATAATTTGCTAGATATCACACCTAGACATTACTACATATCTACATTACTATTGGTGAAATCATGTGATACAGTTATTGATTTGTGTTGTCTAGTAAAGTATATGTTATATATCGATACCATTATCGAGGTATTCAATGTATTTCTCTGGCCGAGGGAATTTAATATGTTGCTTACTTTCGAGTGTGTGTATTGCAAGTCGGGGAAAATGTCGTCTGGAGAAGTACGACATTAATATTCAGTACATGTATTCTTGCACCGAAATATTGCCGTAAATCGCATTTTTATATCTTAGAAAATAGGTTTTATAAATCAAATGAATATTACATACATCAAGAATGTAGCAGACTGACGTAGATCGAAAGGTCGACATATTACTACACAGCCCTCGTGCTGGTTCCTTACCAAGGTGCAACTGTTTTATTTTCAGTGAAGTATAACTTAATGATAATCATGGCGACGGGAACCATATGTCTTTGTATAACGTTGATTCTACATTCAACAATAGGACATTTAGTAAATGATCCATTGTCTAAAACGATATACCGGAAGTTGAACAGTGATATTGAGGGTAGAAAAGATTGTTGTTTAATAAGACCAATTCAACGGAGGTCTGTAATGGATAACACTGAAAGGACAAAGTCACGTGTTTCTAAAAAATCATCGACTACTTTACTAAACGGTATGTTTATATTGACATTTTGATTTGAAAATCCTATCACTTTAATCGTTTGGGAAAATGTTCAAATGTTAATATACAGGAGTTTACAAATTAAGTATTCCATTTTGATAGAGATCATTACTTTTTTACAGTATGTCAATCACCTTTTCCTATATAACTGATTTGTACTTATTACCAAGCATTTCATTTTTGATATTGATTAACTAGATGTGTACCTATTTTGAAATCTTTGTTTAACATTTAATTAGATTTCTACGAGATATATGATCGAATCACGCATGCACAAAAGATTCCAAAATGTTGATTGCAGAGCTTGCAATGGTAGAACACAATATATTGGTTTATATATCTACATTCCTGTGTAACTTCCATTTACTGTATCCACAGGCAAAACGACCGTCACCCTACAAGGAGCGTTACCTGGCCTGTTAAGAGAAGCCCTTTGTTCTGCTTGTGCAAAAATCTCCACATTGCAAAGAAGAAAAAACTGCTGTCGGGAACACTGCATAAATCATCTAAAATGTATTGTATTCACTTTTACAGCCTAGATACGCTAATTCGACAGCATGATGGTATATCAATATATTTCAAATGGTTGCTTATTCAAGAATATATGCGAAACTGATGAAAGTAACAATAAATATATGATCCTTTTTCTGGCGTTTTATTTTTCAAGCAATATTGATATTCTCTCTTTAATCTTGTTTCCTCACAATGTAACAGAAAATGAAGACTCTATATAAAATGTCTCACTGCTTTTGATCTGTACACATGTAACAACCAATCGAGTTATTGCGGCTAGTATTTTACCAGGGTTACACACATACTCATGGACCCCCAAATATATTTCTTCCTACATATCATTGTATACTATTACACATACACTATTAGATAATTAGGAAGCATTTGTTCTAAGATTAACTTTTTTCCAAGTTACAGTATCGAGTTTGATCTACAACATATTTATTTTAAAAAATCGAAACAAGCCAAGGATTATATGCAAGTTGAAACCATAGATTAATTGAATACTCAGAACAAGTCCACCAGAATAGGCAAATATCACTTCCAATATAATAGGTCATAAGACTGAGTAGTTGAACACTTTAATTTTTTTTATTATTATTAGTCTAATTGCATGTATTCTATAAAAGTATCTCCGTTGCTGTTTACTTTTTTCTCATTTGATAACACGATGTTACCTGTTTATTTCCATCAAGATTTACATATCGTCAGTGAAGAAGAAGACTCATTTTCCCCCAACAAGTAGTCTTGGTCTCCTAGCACTTCTTCAGGAGTCTCCATGTTAATCTTTATGTTTTCATTTTTTGTTTGTTTTTGTTCATATTTTGGCCTAGTCTGGCATATAATTATGTTCATAACAAAAAAACCCACAAATAGTTGAGGTACCTAAATGTTAAACATTCATGCTAGACCCAAGCTTATTCGGATTACCGTTTATGACAATCAAAATGGTAACTTCGCATGAAAATCTATAAATAATTATTACGTCGCTACTTTTCTCGTAAATCGTCTGTAAATAATGATTACGTCGCTGCTCTTTTATATTATCTGCAAATAATGATTACGTCGCTACTGTTCTCGTAAATTATCTATAAATAGTGATTACCTCGCAGTTTTTCTCATGAAAATTATGCCCTGCATTGGACGTTTGTATTGTGCGACTTGAGACAAGGTATGATGACAGGTTTATAGTTATGTATTTTGCATCAACATCACAAAAAATGAAAATTTACATTCACTTTCCTCCTTTACTCTTTGAGAGAATAAACCTCCAACGATTTAGTCGTCAAATTCATTTAAGGGATAGTGTGTTTATTTTCCTTATGTATAAGAATAAAATTAAGTACATTTTCTAATTAAGCCCTACATACACAGGGACGCATCTAAAGCTATGAAATACAGACTGATATGTGATATACACTTGTTATAAAGACGGCCCTGCGTGACTAATCTTGGTGTACAAATACATAATACATGTATACAAATTGTATGTAAACATTAAATGACGTCTCTTCAAGTCTCGGCAAATGAATCATTTAAAAATTTGTGACGAAAGGTAATTTCCTTTTCAACCCTTCTGTAACACAAGAAGTGTTAATCAAAGACACTACAGACACATAAGCCGTTTATCTTGATCTTTTCCACTGAAGTAAACCCAACAGCATTAAAGGAGGAATTTAAAAAGAACAAATTTAAAAGATGTCAGAGCTTATATAGAGATTTGGACTTTAAATATAAATCCTCTAAATTTGTGATAAAATATGCTATTCACTTTTGTGTCTTTTCTACAATTATGGAATAACTTAATAATGATGCTTCTCTCTTCGTTAGATATTTTTTTTTTTAAATACGAACATAAGAATAGATATGTATTTGTCTACTACATTCACTTCAGTTTAGATAATTTCACAGATATCTGAATGCATCAGAACCTCATGTTATGTAACAATCCAACATTATTGTTTTTTCTATCATTGCGATAGAGTTTATAAACCGAGGGAAAACTTCGCTGTTTTGGATTTGGGGATTAAGTCTCGAAACTGAAAATATGAAATGGAATTTGCGATAAGTTTGTCTGTTATTATGTTAAGGATACATAGAGGTTTTATAGATTTTTAAAATAAAATGGAATGGATAGGTATTGCATTCTCAGGTTCATAGTTAGTGCTGATATTAGCAGATATACAATCATAAGTTTGATGTGGTGACATAATGAAGGTCATGCTTGATATGGCTATAGTTAGGCACACAAGTGACTAGCATGTTTTAAATGAGATTTAGAGTTAGATACAGTAGAGCCAAATAATGAATTAAACTGCTGTTTTGTCCTTCTAAGACACGTCAGTGTCAATGAAACCCAGGGGGAGGTGACTGAGGAAAATCCAGTGATCGAAAGAAAAATAAAAATCTGGGCGGGAAGGTGCAACAGCCCTGTAATTAAATAAATTTTGTCATTTTCATACATCATATACTTTTTTAACATCGTCCAGTACATGCGTATATTCTGAACGCTGCCACGATTCTAATGAAGGAAAACGTGGCATGAAGGTTATGGAAAATCAACCAACAGTGTCTACCACCTGCTTTGTCAAAGAATGATAAACAATATACTAGAGAATATCACCCTTTAATACCAATTAAGCGTTAGATAATACTATCTAACCGTTCTGTCATAGAGTTCCTCGAGTGACTGTTTATATGTTAAATCATTGATCTCACATACTATCGCTTTATTCTCCAAGGTGACAGTTTTGCCTCATGTGCCACAACGATATTTGCTGTCGTTGGATGGATCAGGATTTGTTTCAATACGATTTTCATAATGGAGATGGAGAGAAGACAAGCAAGACTTTGATATATTTACTGGTAGAGATGTGAAGTTTACAAAATAAGTGTAAAGAGACCATATGCGATTTTGTCAGGGAATATCTAGGTTTGGCTTTGTGGGGACATGACATTACTGAAAAAGAATTTCGAGGAGGCAGGCATATAAACATATGTGATGAAATATGTTAAAGGTCTGGAATCGAGATTTCCAACAAAAGTTGCAGTCATGTGTCATTGGGAATGAGTTGTATCGTGTTAATTGCAGAAGTTACAGAGAAAACTTGTTGATACTACAGAAGCAGATAAACATTCAAACCAGTGAAGGTATTTGTTTTTAAACACAGGTAAACAAATATATCTTTCAGTTCTACTCTCGTGTTCAAATACAACCGTCAATATAGCGTTAGACAACGGTATATCTTGGACAAAAATGTTTTCCCAGAATATTGAAAAAATGCTGACATTTAATTCAAATAAATGATAAAAATATAGCTACTTACCTGCACACAATAAGAAAAAATCAGTATGAGCTCATATGAAATCACTCATAGTTGAGCGCGTTCGAGTGTGATTTAAATATATCACAATACGTGTGACTATGTGAAAGAAATATTCATTTGTATAATACACTTACGTTTGGACCAATTTGAATAAGAATTGACTATGAGAAACAAATCCGTCTGAAAAAATACGGTTCATTACATGAGCGTGGATCTTTTTATAGTATTTAAAGGTAAGGTAAATGCTTCCGTGAAAATCTTGCTTATATATTCATTTAATTATGTCCATTTAATCCTGTTTGACGGTGCGAAATACAGTTGATATATATTTGATTAATGATATGTTTCATTTCCTAACAGGACATGAGAAACTTCTGCCGTAACAATGACTCGCCGGTAGCCACAGTTACATAATGGTGTGCTTACTACAATTTCCATGCATTTCTACAATTGCTCTGGCGTTATTCGGGTTTTAGTCTTATGTGAATATAAATCTAAACATCATTACCTATATGTTTCACGCGTCGAATAATGTGTTTAAATTATCACAATATATTGTCATGTATTACAATCTCGATGCTTATTCAAGATTAGTTTCTTGATACTGATATATTTTTGATTGTCAAAAATGGTCAATTGCCATTAAATTCAAGGACAGTATTTTAGGGACAGAATAATCATTTTTCAAAACTGTGTCCCTATTCTAATTTTCCAACGCTTGCATTCGATTCAGTTCCCCATCGTTTTTAATTAGACCACCAGACTTAATGCCTAAACCGACCGATGTAGATGATTGGTCAACAAGACACATTGTAGGTTCTGGTGTAGTACAAAACAAACAATAAATGAAGCAACATTATCGATAGAATTTAATATCATTGAGGAAAATGCCTTTCCAGCTTCAGCTTCAGATCATATATATATGAAATAAAAACTGACAAAGAATTGCTACAAAACAGAGATTGTTATGTTCAAACTATATTTCAGATATAACGACGATAGATATATCATATTTTTATACCCCTACTCAATATTGTTTTTGTCTTTCGCAAAGTCTAAATATAAGCACTGGATACTGTTATACAATACAATAATATCAAATTGTATAACTTCATTGAACAAATATTCCGTTTTGGTTTTGGGATTACATTTTAACGTATGTCTGCATATTACTACGCAACACTGGACCCATATATAACTTGCCCTCATGATGACATCACTGTTGAAACATTAGTAATGTATCACAGTATCTTAGCGACGGTAATTTGTTTATCGTTGGTTATACATATATCGACAGCAAGGGAAACGGCAAAGGAACTAGATTTATCAGAATACACACTTTCTCATTTAAACCGAAAGTCCCACTGGGACATAAGCGATACGAGTGGTCGTCAAAAAAGAGGATCCATTCGAAGGAGACAGTCCAAGAAAAAAAAAAGTCAAGAAGCGCGTTTCTAGGAAACCAAAGACGACAGCACGAAAAGGTTAGTTCAGTTACTTAAGTTTAAACAGATAATATTTTGTATAGCAAATTAAGATTCAAAAAGACCTTGTCATGATCCCCATTTTTTCATTAAGGCATACTTATGATGTCTTGTCTTTAGAAAACCACATCCATGGTATATACCCATCAGAATTGGAAACACCTTTACCTTGAATTTTGCTCTAAACGAAACCAACAGGGACATTTTTTTACCGATTTGTTTGAGAAGCATGATGATTACGGTTTCTACATATTAACCTGTTGCAATAAATTCCGTATTCAAGGGTTTGTTTGTAAAGTTATTGGTAGGAAAACTGATCTCGTTGAAAAAATATATTTTTGTGATATAAAGTTAGAGGTATTCGATGCTCATTGATAAACAAAGTTGTTCCTATTTTGAACTTAATATTACCAAATTGGAATGACGAAGATTTACTCGTCGATGAAAAAGACGCTTACCCTTCCGGAGGTCAATAGACGAAGAGAAGGAAGATTAACACGGAGACCCTTGAAAAAGTACAAAAACAAGACCATGTGTTTAGGAAGAGGAAGCACTTTCTTCTTTATCGACGAACACCATGAGAAATACACTCGAGCATCGAACAAACCTAATTCAAATCGAAAAAGCCTTTAGACAGATTAGTAAAAAGATCATACTAACCACCATTAAATATCGCTATTAAGATGATTAACAGAAATCGTTGGAAGCATCTGTTGTCACATTTTGTATTACTTGTAATCTATCTACAGGAATGGTAATTCCATCCAACGTGTTGCCGCCTCTCTTATGTGCTGCCTGTGCAATAATCCGCGACCTACAATGTAAAGAAAATTGCTGCAATTTAAATTGTGAAGATCCACAAAGATGCTTGGATAGAATGTAAGACTGCAAGACGGTAGACTTTATTTCCTTTATTATGCTGACAGCCAATTCAAAAGAACTTAAAGACAGTGCGAGCAAATGAATATTTATTCTTTTAAAATAACTTGCTTTTAATACGAGAATTCTCTCTTTACTGACTCACTGATAAAAACAACAATGAAGAATTAATCAAGCATCAGACAATTGGTTTTTGTTATTTATGATCCGGTTTATACACACACATGTATTAAATTATTGGTATTGAATTCTTATATTATGTGATACTTTATAAGATTTCTAAAAGATGTAAACGATTTTATTAAACTAGTACTGTATAATGTTGAAATTTAAATTGTCTCGTTATCAACAAGATGTTGTCGGCTTTTGAAATAATCAGTCTATTCTCTAGAAATTGTTTTCTCTGTTACATTACTTCTTAAAAAGTTTTAATACACCTGTAAGACTGAAGGGGAATGAACAATTAATTGCTTTCCGTAACAACAGCTAATGCGTTGGAGTATACTTGTTATAGGTGCAAGCAAGCATGTAATTCAGAGCACTGTCGAGTACTGACATGAGTTCGAGATGCAATTTCGATGAGGAACTATGTCGGTTTGACCAATGGAACGTTGTTTTTCCCTTCGGGTCCAACGAAACGATAAATATTCTCCTAGCTCTACGGAGCTACAACGAAACCAACATGGAAAGCTTCCCACAAAGCTGTATGATAAACGTGATGATTTCAATTTCCGTATTGTGAATTGTTGATAGCAATATCACTGCATACCCAACCTGTAATGTTTACATGTCCCAGTTGATTTCCATGTTCAAACTGACGGAAACCTCGCATCACAAATTTTGAAAAATATACATGTTGATGAAAAATTTACAGGAAGTTTTTAAAGTCGCCATTTTGATCTCATTTTATTTCTTTGTGCGATAAGAAGCTGGATGTGTTTGATGCTCGTTAATTTACCGGTTGGTTTCGTTATTGTACACCGTCTTCTCATTTGAGAATCTGACATTTCTTACTTGGATTGATCAATATTTACATAACGGGTGTCGTCGATGAAGCAGAAGACGCTCAATTTTCCGGAACACTTGGTCTTATTCTCCTTGTACTTTTTCAGGAGTCTTCATGTAAATCTTTCTTTTTTCCATGTGTTGTCTTTGTTTCATGGAATTTGAGTTTGGATTACGATTAAGTTAACATCATGATGTTTAAGTTTTAACGATAAGGTTCTTGCTACCGACCAAACCCTCAGACCATTACAATAAAACAGTATTCAAATATAGACAACATAAAAGGGATAACAGAAGGGACCGTTGCTTAAAGATGAATTGGCGTGCCCAATATATCCAGGCGATAAGATAGAAAATAACCTTTTTTTCTCTGATAGATTGAAACTGTTGGTAACAGGAGTCATTATATATATAGCTTGTTGTACACACATCCTTTGCCGTGAAAAGTAATAGAATAAGTGACGGCGTACATTTATATAAAATAAATCTTTGTCATGTATTACAAATGAAATAGGCCATGTTGACATAATGTAACTACTCAGTAATACGATGTAACCTGATTTCGCGCGAAAGCAGCTTCATCAGTCGTATGTAACTGTGTAATATGAGTTCGTTTTCTACGTTCGTTATGATGACAAAAGATGTCTTATATCTCTGCAGTGGTTCTACATTAAACAATATGACATTTAGAAAAAAAGTCACCTACTGTCTAATGCTTTATACTGGAAGTTGCACAGCGGCAAAAGTTATTGGCGATATAATCAGTTGTCAACAAAAAAGAATCATTCGGAGACAGTTGATGGACATTCTTGAAAGGACAAAGCCATGCATTTCTAGGAAATCAACAACTTCGCTAAGAAATAGTGGTTTTTTATTCTCATTTTCTAACAAAAATCCAATGCTCTAATTCATTTAGTTTGGTTTAGTTTGGTCGCTGATATGCGGTAGAGTTTGCATACAGAATCAATTACCGACGTTCACAAAAAAAAGAAAACGCTTGTTGATTTAAATTGTCCTAGACACAATGTTTCATAATTAATTCCATGTTACTGGTAGATGAATTTATTGCCCACAGATTTGTGATCTTGTGTTGATTATAAAAAGTGTGTCGATATGCTGGCCTATGTATGTGCAAAGTCAAATCCTAAAATGAACAGACATATTCTTGTGTAAAATTATTTATTTTAAGTGTGTTTCATGTATGCCTGATATTTGCCTTTAATAAAAATGAGATAAAAAAGTTAATTTATTTTAGGTACTGAAGAAAATGGAACTATGATGAAATTGACGAAACAGCTGTATGGTGCAATTTAATTTGTTGGGGCTCTAATCTATCTAACTCTTTATTTGTAATAAAAGGTGCTAATCACTTGTGTGCCTTTGTATCATCTCCTGAGTGTAGTTTTCTTATTTCATTTTCTCACTTGACCAGCAGGAGCACAAGATCTCTCTCAGGAAAGCTGTCTGCGAGACATAATATCTGATGTCTTATGTGCACTTTGTGTTGAATTCATCAAACGAAAAAGAAGAAAATGATGCTGTCGGTGCCATGGTAATAATCGACGAAAATGCATTAAAACCATTACTGCCTAGACCTTGACCTGCAAATCTTTCCGAGAACTTAATTAAAGAAAGATCTATGGGAAATCATCGATCATGTACTTTATGTATGCATTGCTCACATTCTACTTTGATAATTAAGGAAATACATTGTGACATGTGAAGAATGTTTGTTATGAAGACAGAAATGTTTATGTCTAGAAATTTGAAAGCTTTCCTGAATGTTGTTCAAACTTGTTGTGTTGCACTGTCCTCTTAATGGTCCATCAATTTCGGTAAAATCTTTCGAGATTGCAGGTGGAAAATAATGCTGGTGCATTTTTAGTCCTCAAGGTTTGCTGTAAACTGCATGCCATGTTTCCATCAATATGGACACAGTTCAGAGTTCTTCAAACTGGTACTTTTTATCTACTTTTATAAATCACGTTTCTCTATCTGGTTTCTGGCATCGATTTCGAACAACAACATATATTTTATAAGGTTTCCAAGGTTACAACAATGAGGCCCCTTAACGTCATTGAAAAGTTCTAGACGGACGAAATGGCTTTTATTTACTCTAGGTATATGTGAAAAGTAGGGGGGAGTGTTACGCTCTTCTTATTGGTCTCACTGGAAATCATTTAATTTCTTTTTATACATGAAGCTGAACATGTTTTATGCATGTCGGCTCCTTTGTTGTATAGCCTCTTTTGAGAAAGCGACATAGCTTACTTGAATTGACAAATATTAATATGGCGGGTGTCGAAAGCAGAAGCGTTCTCTATCGGATCATCTGGTCTTATCATTCTTGTACTTTTTCAGAAGTCTCAGTGTAAATCTTTCTTCCATTCATATCGTGCCCTGGTGTTATTGAATCTGAGTTTGCATTATGGTTGTGTTGATGCTGGTATTTTCTTTTTGTTTCTGGATTTGCTGCAGCTGATCGAAATTTGTTATTAACTATACAATTAAAACTTTTACCAGTCACTAAGAGTATGGCGAGTCACGAATAGTGGTGTTAGATGACTATGATATCTTGAGGCTGAACCCAAACGTATTCGGTAAATGTGAATCAGTACGCTCATGATTGAACTGTCCAGTAAACTGTCCAGAAATATGATACATCTGAGGGTGGTATTAAATAAAGATGGTCCATACAACTGGTGATGATATGTAAATTCAACGACGACAATATTATGCCATGGTTATATATATATGTTTAACCATGGCATAATATTACTAGGGATATTCCCAAGTCGCCTAGAAGGCTTCAAAATTAAGACCCTTAGCATTACTACGAGACCTAGAAGGACAAAACGGCTGTAGTTGCAGTTAATGATACAGGTAAATTCATTGTTTGGCTCTAACTCGAAATTATTGCTGAAACGGTGTTATTTATTTGATCATCTTTAGTACAATCTTGATGTACAGACGATAGCAATATTCCATGGAGTTTGATATTTTTATCACATCATAATGACAGCAGTACATTTCAGGACGGCGTAAATTTTAGCTTGGTATACAGACGATACACAAGTTTCCATGGTGTTTGTTATTTTAATCACATCATAATGACAGCAGTACATTTCAGGACGGCATAAATTGTAGCGTGGTATACAGACGATACACAAGTTTCCACGGTGTTTGTTATTTTAATCACATCATAATGACAGCAGTACATTTCAGGACGGCATAAATTGTAGCTTGGTATACAGACGATACACAAGTTTCCATGGTGATTGCTATTTTAATCATGTGATAATGACAGTTGTATATATTGCAGGACGGCAATAATTGTAGCTGCACGTGCATATAAAAATCTACACATTATAAACGATGAAGTTTATTGGTCATAGAAACATGTGACAAGGTTCCGGTGTAGGATTTCATAAATTATGGTTTTAGCAACATATTCTCGACAACCAGGATTATAGTGCGAGAATAAGAATTTTTCACGGATGAAAAATGTCAAATGAGTTCTTTTTCAATTTGTGAGAGGTTAATTGTTTAAATTTAAATTCTAATTTTAAGATGACCTAGCACGGAGCGTGGCAACGGAAACCGTATGCAATAAAACTAGGGACTGTCTCAAAACCAATTTTTGATTACACAACACTCAGCTCCATGCTCAAAAAATAAAACAACAATTATTCTTTCTCGAATATACCTCTAACATGTTCAGACGTCAAACAAGTTATGAAATGAAATTAATGAAAAATACTAGAAAACTTAAAACATCTCAAAAGCATAAATTTTCAAAACCAGGAAACATGTTACTAGGGGATAGTATCCTTTTATATGAACGAAATTTCCTTGAATGAATCTCGTGTTCAGGATAATGATAACATTGATATAATGCCGTCAACAAATCTCAACTTTTCTATTTCTAAAGCTTTACTTGCGATTCTCTGGATTCTCTCCACCTATAGACCGAAAAATTCTTCTCCATAATGATATCTTTATGTCAAAATTCACATTTATTATGCCGTTGTTGATAATAACATTTTTATTGACTATTTTCATTTTAGAGATAAGACGTGTTCATAAAAAACGCGACCACCATGGATGGGGTAAATTAAAGAAGCATTCCTGCAACGTACCCAAAAGTCTTTGTTCCATTTCAAAACAAAACAAGTTTATTTGTCTTGGGTTCATTTCAAAACAAAACAGATTTATTTGCCTCACTAACATGTTTTTCCTCACCACTTCTACTTCCGCCAGTTATACCACTGACAGCCTGTCACCGCTCAGAGTAGTCCGATTGGACAGTACCAGGCAGAGGTCTTTGATACAGTGCTATGTTTTTTTTTATCAAAACAGAGAACCTGACCAGTCACCAGACACAGGGTATCGGAACAGTTTTTATAATATGTGGCTTAGATCTTATCCCTTGCTTCATTTTCTTTCCCTGACTTAAAAGTAGTCATATGAGATGTATTCGGGACAGTATAACCTAGCTTATTCGACAGGAATAGGGTATGACAGGGAATTGGCCTGCTATTCTGAATGCGCTATGGGTAATTGACGGAACATTTCATCGCATCTTCAGACCCAAGTTGAACCCCAAACACTTCATTTTAGTGGTTACATTGTAAACATCCCATGTTTTTTTAACCTAGATTTGTGGAAAGCGGACATCAAACTTATACCCACATTTTGACACATTTTCCTGCCATTGTACCGAACATGCCCTTGGAATTTCTTAATGAATGTTTGATAATTGGGACAAGATAATACTCAACGCACATCCAAAAGTGACACTTTTTCAAACACGGAGGACACGACGAGTTTCCCAGAATATGAGAAACAAACATAATGCGATAATGAACCAACACCCTGTAACTGTAAAACATTTCATACGTCAAATGAAAATCTATCGCGTCATCGGTAGTCTGTGACGTCATCCAGGGGGTATATATCTACAATAGTTGTCTTATGGGTGGCACTCGCTGTCATGCCACAGCGACTTTCCATTAGTCTCATATACGTCTCCATAGTACAATATCTTATCCACGTTATTAACGTGTAAATCGTCATATTTGGCGTGTATGTGTTTTGCACCCGTCAACAAAATGTTTTTGAGATGACCCCTGTATTTACTGATCTCGGTGTCCGTCTCCATGACCCGCGCTAGGTCTACCTGAAAATGAGAAACGACTATTATGATGTAATAAAACTAATCTATAATTTATGAAATGTGAAGACCACGTGATCTATTTAACCGCAAATTTACCATTTGATAAATACAAGAACTTTTGACACAGCTTAATCTTATTACATAACTGTTTGACAATTTCTGGAGACTAAGAAGTGCTAGGAATTAATACAAATAGATACAAGCTACATTGGTCGGAGTGATATATATATATATATGCATAACGTTGATTCTATATTCAGCAATGGACAATCTGGTAAAAACAATGGAAACGGACCTAGATGTAGTGAAAAATCCACTTTTTTGTTTTAAACTGAGGCCATCTATCGACTTGGATGACAGGAGCTGTTGTCGTCCAAAACGAGGAGCCATTTGGCGGAGACAGTCGATAAGAAGGAGGACGAAGCAACGAGATTCTCGGAAATAAAAAAATTAGTCACGAATAGGTTTCCATTGTTATTCTGAACTACAATACGTGTTTACAATGTGTGTTCACATTCTGGAAAAAATGATTGAACGTTGATATGCAGCTACATATGTAAGCTAAGTATATGGACAGACTCAATAATTCATCACAGCTAGAGATACGTGTTAATATTTATCTCTTTATTGCATTAATTATCACAGTGCCACTCTTTTTATGTTGTCTTAAGTGTATTATCGTTTTCAAATCCGATTCGAACCCAGGACCCTAGTTTTAGGCTCATAGTGAAGGTTGATTTAACCGAGGGGTGTACTGCGGCAGGGTTACATACTCCCCCTCCAGGAGCTAAATCATCTACGGATTTTTGGCAATGAACGCATTGTATTGTTATTGGGTCAACCGATCTAGCTAAAGAGAAAATCCCTCTAGTCGAGTAGTTTATCACGATTGGTATTTAGCAGGGTAAAACACTTATAGATAAGTGTGTTATATGTTTCTGTGCAGTAGCGTAAATGAGATCTAATTATCCCACATATTTGAATAGTCGTAACCTGTATACTGTTTTAATCCATTCAAATCGTGACACGATTCAGAATATATATTTAACTTATGTTTTCCAATCACTCAGTATGTATTAAATCATGGGGCTAGTGCACCTATCCAATCAGTTTTGATTTTCCTTTGTCCCCTCCTTTGTTTGATAAGTTCAGATCCTTAGTGTCAGTGCTAGGTCAAAGATGGACAAAACAGATGTATGGAACACTCTTATTTATTATTTGGCTACATTGTATCCCATTCTAAATATATGTTTACATTCATATTACCCAAGTGTCTTTCCATAATCATAGTCTAGGTTTCACACTGTCACATTCTGAATGTTACTGCCTCTATTTCTTTTTCTTTCTAAGGTCCACTGACGGGCCTTCTCAGGGATGCCTTAAGTTCTGCTTGTGCAAATAAGAGTAAGCTGAAGGAAAGAAAGGATTTCGTTCATACATTATAAACTTAAACATAAAAAAGAATCATTGATATATGTTGGCAACACTAATTATTCCAACAAGGATAAGGAGACTATTCGAGATATGTGTAAACAGTAACATGGAAAATGTTGTAGCTCAAATCGTTTTAAGAACTTGATGTATTGTAAGTAGGACTTGGAGACCAGATGATATCAAACCAATGGAGTGATGGCACTTTCAAGAAATAAAGCAGTGTGTACCACTTAGCCGTTCTAACACGATCTACTAACAGTAACAGAAATACCTTCTGATAGTACAAAAGACACACGAGCTAACGGTGTTTCTCAATACAAATTCAGAATTAGATATAGTTAAACCAAAGATTGTACAAAAGACACACGTTCTCAATACAAATTTAGAATTAGATATTGTGAAACCAAATATTGTACAAAGGCACACAACTTAACGATATAGTACAAGCAACGAAAGAGCACAGAGTTTTAATAGCACCATAAATCAAGAGATTCATTTGGGTTCACTTCAGTAAATTTACAAAAATGGTTAAAAAAACAAAAAAATATACATATGTTAACATAATTATAATACAAACACAGATTCAATAAAAACCAGCAAAATAGAAACAATGAAAGATCTACAGAAAGAGTCATGAAAAAGTAAAAAAAAAAAAAAAAAAAAAGACACATACTTATCCTTTACACATGATCTTATTATCCGTGTATTTTTTCAAAGATCTGTAAGTTTATTCTTGGTTAGTTCATCGATTTTGAGTTTGATTTAAGATGGGTTAATTGTATAATTAAGGTAACACTTTGTCAATACACTCGCACTGACATATGTCAAAATGAATTATACAAAATGAAAAGAGTTTAAAAAAGTTCTTACACATTGCTCAACTATTGATTACTTAATAAATCGACAAGAAATGAATATCCACATATACTTAAACTGTCTTATGGAGCTAGATCACCTCCGCATCTATCTTTTGATTTTTAGTTCGATTGGTTTATGGTAGAGGGTAAAGTTTAGTTTAATAATTTATGGATGAAATTTATATTAATGAGCATTATTTGTTTAATTTCCATTGGAAATAACTTAAACTTGGTTAGAGTATAAGTGTATAATGACTCAGTGAGTGTGTGCTCTTATTGACTCTGGCTTTCCCTCAGGGGCTAAAAGGGCACGCCAAAAGTAAAAACTTTCCTCTGGAGATCCAGATCTAGTAGTTTCAAATACTCCTTAAAAAGGCCTTAAGGACCTTACCGAAATTAAGAATGTAATTATATCAAATTTCCCCTTGAGAAGGGTGTGCAGTTTACCACAAACTTGGTTAGAATCCTTGATGACAGTTGGTATTACATTATTACGGTTCAAATGATCTTTGTTCACAAGATGATTTCTATGATAAATGTAACAAGACCCGCTGTACCTATAGTACTCAGGTGAACTCTTGTTTAACTATAACAAACTCGTCGATCTTTTTTTTTATTAGAAAGGTTGTTTCTGCAAACATTCTGACAAAAATGATTCAAGGATATAATTGTTCCAGTATATCTCTTTTACACGTCATTGTTACGTCCATGTACATCAATCACATGAAATAAATCAATCAAGTATGAATGGAAGTAGTAAGATGTTTCAGTTGATTTAAATGATATAATACATGAATAGATGTTCTCTTTTTCTGACAAGAGAGAAACAGTTCAATGCTCAACAAGGACATAAAATGAAACCTTTATCATAGAACATAAACATAACAACTTTTATAAGAACAATTCTTATATCAGCTGTCGTGACGGTAGTGGGTAAGGATTTTCTTATTGGTTAAAACTGTTGTCGATTTGATCAGATTCAGTGAAAGATTTTTTCTTTACCCGTCAGCTGAGGATTCTAATGTATTTTCATAAAAAACTTCATAAAACTCGTTTGTTTACTTATTCGTTTTCTTATTTACTAGGAGGAGCATTTAGTATGTATTTATTTTTTTTGTGGTAATATTTTGACGATAAACAATTTGTGGCGAAATATAGCCAATATTTTTCACGCATCTGTTACTTCATTAGAAGATTTCAAACATCAATCCTTTGACAACGTCGCCATGGTTTCATCCGTTGAAATTAAATAAATGTTACAAATCAATCTATTCCAAATTAATTCCAGGGTAAAGATGTGTTACAATGGAAAATATGACAAAAGGACATGTTTACATAAAGATCCGTGAAAGAATTAGGAAAATTAGACCAGCATGTTCATGGCGAGTGTCGCCTGTCGCCTATTCCAGAACATCCTTGTACTGCTTTATGAAATCTTTTATTTTCCCATATTTTACTCTAGTTTGATAGAATTTGCTTTTATTAACTAAACCAGAATTGGTAAGCAAGGTCAGGACAGACTTTTCTTCATCAGCTGTTGATCTCGATCTTTTTTTTACAACGAAATCAAGATTGAAAGCTTTTAACCAAGATGAATAGTCAGCGTAATGACTGTAATTCCCTATGTTTTTTTTACCGTGGAAGAAGTCAGCAACAAGCATACTCACAAGGTTTCGAGAGATGAGGTTTGATGAAAATGATAGGGGAAATGTACGGTCGTTATAACGATCTCATTGAGAAATATTTTCTTTGTGTTTAATGTTTGCTAGTAAACTTAATTGATTTTCATTGTTGTTTACCGTATTCTCATTCGGGAACGTGACATTACTTACTGGAATGAAATGAGCGGAAGAAGCTTGCCTTTCCGGAACACCTTGTCTTATTTGTCTTGTACTTTTTTTTCCAATTTTCATCCTAATCGATTGAGTTTTGTTTATGATTCTATTCTCAATGTTTGTATTAGCTTTGTTGTTATCGTTCGTTAATGACAATCTATGAGCAGATATATATTTATTTATCATATTATTTACTCGCATGTTATTGCTATATATGGTGAATTTTAGCCTTCGAAGTTTTAACGCCTACTCATTGATGCATGGTAATACAAACTCGATTAGGTAAGCAGCTGTATTTGATGCTATGATGCACTGTGAAAAACTCTGTATGTTTTCCTTTAATCTTCTGACGACCCTCGGTTACTGACCTCTTCGTCATGCCGTCACTTACGAATGAGATTTTGAATGTCAATGTTGCGTTCAATGTCCTTTTTATACATATCGTGTTATTAATAAGCGTATACTGTGATCTGCTTAAGAACAACAGGGGTCAGAGGTATATGCATAACTTCAATTTAGATACATAAATGATGCAATTTTAACAACAATGCATTAGATAATTAAAACATTCCTATGAAACAGTGAATAGTGATACTGTATATGTTTGAGTCATTGTTTTTGGGAATGACCTTATAGAGCCTTAAGTAATTATACAACGTTTATGGTCGATGTACAGATTTAATTGTGGTAGATTTAAAGATTCAGAATAAAGAATTACGTTATATTAATGTCACATCTATGTTAAGCGCGACAGAAAAGACTGGAAACCTTTAGAGGTTTTATAACTCCAAACAAGCAGTGATGACGAACTGGGTGTCGATTGTCTTGTTAGTGGTGACTCAGAGAGTAGTGGTTTCCTGGTCTGAAGAATACCATTCTTCGAGACCTTTGATAAACTTTAACAAAGAAAAATCATTAACACTGACTAAAATTAGATCACCCGTTCTTAGGAAGGACGAAACATCACTTGTTAACCAGAACTCGGATTTCCAGGAAGAGCAGTCAGCGCACCGTATTCTGAATCCATTGGTGCACCTTTCAGATGATGTATTCGGCATAAATGATGAAAAATCAGGACACCTTAACAGGGGCTCATCTATGGACAATAGCCCCTCGGATTTTATGCATTTGAATCAACAAGGATATGGACAACACGGAAGCCAGCACCAACATTCTTACTGTAATATTTTACATTTTTATCATTTCTCCACTTTCGAGTTTAATTTAGCATATCTTTACACTAGAAAGGTAATACTGTGATTGTATTTTTGTAGCTTGCTGTTTGTTTCTGACACGGATGTAAAATAAGGAATTAATTTTGGAAATGTATTGGATAGATAAGGATATATCAAATATATATAAATGTACTTGTCCATTTGTTTCTTTCTCCGAACAAAACACAGTTTTATCATCACCGTACGGAAATGTCTATAATAATGTTGATTTTTTCGGCATACTTTAATATCTCATGACAAATATATATATATATATAAACTTAAAAAACTGGAAAACACCATGAGCTGTAAAACATAAGCGCTTTCATTTCTTCTTCAGATGTGTTATATATATGCTTATGTTTTACAGCTCATCGTGTTTTCCATTATATATATATATATATAATGTACGCTAAAAGTATTACCTGTGGAATGATTACAGGTTATTAGAAATATAGTATAGCGACAGAGCCACAATAATGCTGTGATCAATCGCTCGGCAATGTATTGATAAAATCGACCGATTAGCTGTCATCTGTCATCGACCTTTGTCACGAGAAAATTCCATGAATGTTTATATATTTATATATTTCTATCTGTATATATAGAATCAGAAAACATTCCGTGGATTTGTGTTTCATAGTTTACCTTTGTTTGGATCCTAATTGTGAACTCATCAATGCTAGACTTATATCTTTAATTAATAGCATCTTAAATTTAACTTCTTTTAGATAATTGACAATACAATTATCGATTGGAAATCGTCTTCAATATTTAGAACATTTGCCCGAAGCGTGTACCTTAAAACGCCTTTCATTAATAATAACTCATTGATGCATTAATTATTAAATGGTAGCACGACTCAGACGTTACAAATGTACTGTCTGATGTATGAAATTTCTGATGTTATCAGGCTAGTGCACCTCCCCGTCTAGATTTTGACTTTTCTCTCGATCACTTTTGATTTTCCTTAGTCACCCCCTGGCCTCAACATTGAGACTCTTAGATTCACCAAAGAGCCCTAGAAAGAAGAAACAGTTGTATAATGCAGTTTGCTTAAATATCTGTATCTAAATCTAAATTTGTATTCAAGTTGTTATTAATTTGTGTTTGTACAACCTTCGAGATAATATCTGCAGCTACTGATCACGTGAACTTAGGTAAATTTCAGTGGATTAAACTGAGAAGGGAACGATATGACACCAGCGTCACTAGGTCCAATAGAGTAAATGTTATCTTAAATAAAAACGACTTATCAATGTAGAACAGTTTCAATGATCACTCTTATTTGACAGATTGTGGTTACGTTTTGAAAACATCCCGACAAAATATAATTCACGCATATTAATTAGATAAGTGTGTCTCTTTTCACACTAGTTATTCAAAACTTCAATGTGTTTTGTATCTGTTACGGAAGATAAATCAATTACATATGATTAACCATCAATTAACGCAATCAAAATGTGTTAACATGACTCTGAGAAAAACAGTTCAATGGTTTATTAGGACTTGCAATTGAAGTTTTATTGTATGAATAATTTCAAATCAATTTCTATATAAATTAATTTACCTTAGTTAAAAAAATGTTCATTTAAATTAAAATCTGGCTTGTAAAGTTCAGTGAAGTTAGGTTGATCATCTCCACTATATGTCTATATAGCTAACCTATTTACGGGTTTGCACTACATAAAATGCATTAGCTTATTCGTCTTAGTGTTCTTCTTTAAAAATATATACATTTGCAGCAGGTTACTCATCTATGTGTTCTTCATTAAAAGTATATACATTTACAGCAGGTTACTCATCTATGTGTTCTTCATTAAAAGTATATACATTTACATCTATGTGTTCTTCATTAAAAGTATATACATTTACAGCAGGTTACTCATCTATGTGTTCTTCATTAAAAGTATATACATTTACAGCAGGTTACTCATCTATGTGTTCTTCATTAAAAGTATATACATTTACAGCAGGTTACTCATCTATGTGTTCTTCATTAAAAGTATATACATTTACAGCAGGTTACTCATCTATGTGTTCTTCATTAAAAGTATATACATTTACAGCAGGTTACTCATCTATGTGTTCTTCATTAAAAGTATATACATGAACAGCAGGTTACTCATCTATGTGTTCTTCATTAAAAGTATATACATTTACAGCAGGTTACTCATCTATGTGTTCTTCCTTAAAAGTATATACATTTACAGCAGGTTACTCATCTATGTGTTCTTCATTAAAAGTATATACATTTACAGCAGGTTACTCATCTATGTGTTCTTCATTAAAAGTATATACATTTACAGCAGGTTACTCATCTATGTGTTCTTCATTAAAAGTATATACATTTACAGCAGGTTACTCATCTATGTGTTCTTCATTAAAAGTATATACATTTACAGCAGGTTACTCATCTATGTGTTCTTCATTAAAAGTATATACATGAACAGCAGGTTACTCATCTATGTGTTCTTCATTAAAAGTATATACATTTACAGCAGGCTACTCATCTATGTGTTCTTCATTAAAAGTATATACATTTACAGCAGGTTACTCATCTATGTGTTCTTCATTAAAAGTATATACATTTACAGCAGGTTACTCATCTATGTGTTCTTCATTAAAAGTATATACATTTACAGCAGGTTACTCATCTATATGTTCTTCATTAAAAGTATATACATGAACAGCAGATCTGAGTTCTATACTGACTGTGTCTAAAGCTGCTAACTCAGATCTGAGTTCTATACTAACTGTAGCTACAGCTGCTAACTCAGATCAGAGTTTTATACCAACTGTGTATACACCTGCTGACTAATATCTGAGTTCTATACTAACTGTAGCTACAGCTGCTAACTCAGACCTGAGTTCTATACTAACTGTATCTACAGCTGCTAACTCAGACCTGAGTTCTATACTAACTGTATATACAGCTGCTAACTCAGATCTGAGTTTTATACTAACTGTAGCTACAGCTGCTAACTCAGATCAGAGTTTTATACCAACTGTGTATACACCTGCTAACTAATATCTGAGTTCTATACTAACTGTAGCTACAGCTGCTAACTCAGACCTGAGTTCTATACTAACTGTATCTACAGCTGCTAACTCAGACCTGAGTTCTATACTAACTGTATCTACAGCTGCTAACTCAGACCTGAGTTCTATACTAACTGTATATACAGCTGCTAACTCAGATCTGAGTTGTATACTAACTGTAACTACAGCTGCTAACTCTGATCTGAGTTGTATACTAACTGTATCTACAGCTGCTAACTCAGATCTGAGTTCTATGCTAGCTGTATCTACAGCTGCTTACTCTGATATGAGTTCCATACTAACTGTGTATACAGCTGCTAACTCAGATCTGAGTTCTATACTAACTGTATATACAGCTGCTAACTGAGTTCTATACTAACTGTATCTACAGCTGCTAACTCAGATCTGAGTTCTATGCTAGCTGTATCTACAGCTGCTTACTCTGATATGAGTTCCATACTAACTGTGTATACAGCTGCTAACTCAGATCTGAGTTCTATACTAACTGTATGCTAACGGAGTTCTATACTAACTGTATATACAGCTGCTAACTGAGTTCTATACTAACTGTAGCTACAGCTGCTAACTCATCTATGGGCTCTATATTTGCAAACACAGGATTTGATACAAATTTAGAGTTAGATATAGTAGAGTCAATGAATTCAACTGCATCATAAAGCTGTTTCGGCCACGGTTAACTTTTAAAAATAGCCAACCCAAGCTAACAGTATATTTTCTATCCTTGTTAAGATACAAATTAAGTGGTTTCTATAGTTCATATTTTGTGGTACAGTAATTTAGATAAAAATGGCATTTTATGATTGATACAAACGAGACAAAAGTGATATGGATCTGTTAATACCAAATCAGATTTAAATAAACTGCACCATACCACTGTTTCATCCTTCAAGGATTCTTCAGGGGGTGTTGAAGACATATATCGTGAAGTCTCTGAGGTGACTGATGTAAATAAAAATTGATCGCAAAGAAATGTCAAATAAGAATTCCTTATTTTAATCCTATGTGTTCCCATACAGTTCGGAAAACATTCATTTTGACTTCTAGGCAGTATAATAATGTAAGTTTCATTTGATTAATATTTAATTGAATAAACATGGTTTAGTGGGTATAGGGTAACATACCTTTCTCCTAAACGTACAGCATAAACAATATAGTAAACCATTATAATTTGGCTATTAAATCAATCCTACACCGAATCAGTTAATTACACAAATTTATACAGGATTACACCATTCAAATTCTATAACTGTTAATGCATGTTTAAAAGTTTTCTATTTTTTCTTTTTTCTTTTCAAACTTTATTAGACCAGTAAGTTGACATCATATCATGATAAAGTATAGTTTTTTTAGTTTTGGATTTGTCTTTTTTTCTGAACTACGGCACAATCCGATTAACATAACGAATTTGTTATTGTAAAGACTGGGTAAGTCCTAATGTTGAAAATTACTACATTTTCATGATTCTCATCAATAGTATCTTATGTTAAACACCGACATATAATCCAGTGATTTATCCCTCTGCCGAATGTCATACTTTGCAACAAAAATGATGACAAAAGAAAGAAAATTATTTTTAGTGTTGATTGCTGATGATTTATAGATCCTATATATAGGATATCGCTGATAGTTTAAGCGTTGTTATTTAGGATGAAACCATTTCGTTTTTCATATGAGTTCTTGAATTTACCTACAGCACAAGACGACCATCCTCGCACTTTGACGTTTCGAACCATCCCGGAAATGATTTGCTCTCTGTGTACCCGGCTGCTTATACTGCGAAGGAAAATGGTGTGTACACAACTGTTTTGTTACGAATGGGACAGGAAATAAAGGACAGTGTTTCTCAATTGTCTTCGACACGGAAAAACCGAATTACCGAACAGGATTTTCGAAGCAAATGTTCATTCCTTGTGGTATGTCAAACCCTTCATTAAAATGAAGAAGACATGATATTGATACAACAGAAATTCGATATCCTTTGAGCTCTCGTCAGCTTTTATGTGTTGTAAAAGGGTGATGTATGACCAGTTTTAGAAATGACTCTAGACTTCATTATACATAGTTACTGCTTTAATCAGACAGACGCCGGTGTCATTGTCATGTAACATATTCTAATTATGTATACTAAAATGTCTAAAAAATGTCGAGGTAATAATATTAGTATTAATATATTCATATCTTAGGATATGTAACTTCATTCCCGGGACTGAACCCATGATAGTGTTAATTATGCTTGATATTAGAGAAAGAAAGTTATGGTTGTCTGGACAGCAGCTAGGATTTATTGCTTTTTAATATATATTTATATAATTGTTTTATGACGGATATTTCATTAGTGCCCTACTGTCAACATTTTAGCATTGTAAGCGTTCAGGTTGATATTTCTGTTACCACCTCTTCATTACAAACTGACTTTTCATATCTCTGATGACACAATTAATGTTTTATGGCAATTAAATATTCACACAACTGTGTACACACTGTCTAAATGCGTCTTAGTATTAAGATTAATAAATTGATGAAAAAATAAACAATATGTTGCCAAAATCTTCATTCAAACTTCAAATCGATGAAACGAGGCTAAAATACGAAAATGAAAAAGATTTACATTGATATCCCTAAAAGACCAGACATTCTAGAAGGCTAAGCGTCTTCTACTTAACAATTTCTATGTGAACAAGTAATGACCCATCCGTCTTTATATCTCACAATGACGTACAATTTGTACAAATGTCCTTGTCAACCTGTGCCTTCTGAAAGTTTTAATTACGGAAAAAGATATAAGCCAAGAAAGGTGTATGGGGATGAGGGTTAAACGTCGTTCTATGAGTACGTAAAATTTCGTTTAATTTTGTGGTATGAATACATAGTGCTTGTATATGTCAAACATATATTACTAATGACTACATCAGATTACGTTTGTCATCGTCGTAAACCTTTGTACTACACATCTAAATGTTTTAGTGTCTAGTGATTAAAAGTTCTTTATTTCCAGTCTACATGGTTGGTTTCTCGGGAAAATCTGATACCGCGTGGTTACTTCGCACTTAAGATCTTAAAATATTTTGCTTTACTAATCCCGATCACATGACAATATTAGTTTTTTCTTCAAAGAAAGGCGGACTATTGGAGACTATTTATAATTCTATGTGCGTTATTCGTGGTTGAGGATAATGTTTTCTACAACTTCAAATCCATCCACACATACACCGCTTCTTCCTAACAGTACTAACATTTACATTCAAATGATATTGCTGTTACATGAATCAAGTAGAGCTCATATCTAGTTAGTTAACACGGTGGTAAAGCATACGCACTGCGCAATGGTAGTTAACTCAGAATGTGAGAAAGGATGTTTTTTATGTGTGTGCGTATATGAACACATAAGTATAAATTAGTATACGCGTAACGAGATAGACATATATACTTTGTTTGTTTAAAGGAGTTAATATCTTAAGATGTGTTGGTGAGATGGATGCGAGTGAGGGTGAGTACGAATATGTGTATGTGAGACACGTTGGTGTGGGAGTCTGTTTGGTATGTCTTTGTGTCTGTGTTCTTTGTGTGTATGTCAATGGTGGGACATACGAGTGTGTAAGGCGGGCTGTCTACTGTGGTTAGTCGAAGGCATCCTTTAGAGTACACATTGCAGTACTGACATTAATGAGCACAAATAGGAGATCATTTTTATCATAGATTTCTACATTTGAAACCAATTAGATGATGATTATTATAAATTTCTAAATGCAAAAACAACGAGATAATGATTATAATAATTTTCAATAACGATGTATCCCAGAAGATTTAAATGTGTTATACTTATTGCTGAACAACTTGCAACTTTCGAAGCATTAAAGGTAAAATTATAAAGATCAGAAAGTGCACATTATGTGATATACCAGGTGCATTACAGGTAAAATTCTAAAGAGCAGAAAGTCACGTTATATGATATAACACGTATATTACAGGTAAAATTCTTTATAGCAGTAAGTTCACGTGATATAATATACCAGGTATATTACAGGTATATTTCTAAAGAGCAGAAAGTCACGTTATGTGATATAACACGTATATTACAGGTAAAATTCTTTATAGCAGTAAGTTCACGTGATATAATATACCAGGTATATTACAGGTATATTTCTAAAGAGCAGAAAGTCACGTTATGTGATATAACACGTATATTACAGGTAAAATTCTTTATAGCAGTAAGTTCACGTGATATAATATACCAGGTATATTACAGGTAAAATTCTAAAGATAAGAAAGTCACGTTATGTGATATACTAGGCGTATTACAGGTACACTTCTAAAAATCAGAACGTTCCCGTTATATAATATACCACGGGTATCACAGGTAACGTACATTCTAAAGATCAGAACGTTCACATTAAGTGATATACGATGTGTATCACAGGTTAATGCTGCTGAAGTTTATATGCGGTTCACATGTTTATCTCTCAAGTGTAACACGTGAATGTAAATCTAGTCCTTTCCTAAAAAAAGCTCAGGTACGTATGTTAATTCATCATTCTTCGTGACGTTTGATTAATACCTATCTATTTATATTCATACATATTATTTGCACAAGTAGATCATTATAAAAGAATGGATATTGACGTGCTGAATGGAAGCTATGAATAGTAAAAGTTTTATCAGTTGTGTGACTTACAAGGGAAGTATTATGAAACAATATCGACAATGCTTATGATATATACAACGCGTGTGTGGATGTTACTTGTTTTATATGTAATTAGTACAGAACAACATTATGAAGTATCTCGAACTGCCGAATACCAAACAGAAAGCCCAATAGTATACAATACCAGTGACCCTACAGAAAACAGGACAAAGGAATCTCCGATATATAGTTCCTTTGATTCTTTAACACACAGTGTCGAGGACCCAAAATTGCATCGTAGTAATATTTCATCAGTAAACAATACCGAACCTTTTAACGTTCAGAGGAATCCGCGTCAACATAAGACTGGACATTTACAAAAGCATAGTACCATGAGACCTCCTGAAACCCACAGTACAATAACATACAACTCTGTGGACAATAAAGGGGAAAACGGTATACAGGATTTATCTGTTCCATGTACGGAGGAAGAAAAAGCTCGCAAAGAATCCATAGACCACCACATAAAAGAGCCGTCCAGCCTCGATCTCAGCAACCTTCCGAAATACCTTAAAAGGAGGAACCACACAGTCAAAATTACACCAAGAAAAAGGAGGAAGAAAATACCTGGTAATGTGTTGTTTCTATATTCATTGTTAGAGGGATAGAGGTTGGAGTGAAGGTGGGGGTTGACATCTTTCGCAGACAATTGTTTTCAGCATATGTCGTTCGATTATTACAAATAATAGTATATTATAAATTTCTTATTATTCCCTCACGATATTCAGTTTTCAGATAGTGACAGAATAATCTTATATTTATTGATAGTTTGATTTAGAAAACAAAAAAATATAAGTGATTGTGTTTGAAATCAATTCAAATAGGAACAATGCCTTGTTCCTGCAGATATTGGCAGTTTGCTATCATTCTATATATCTGTTATGTAAGTTAGAAAAAATGATGAATATATGTTTATATACCAGAAGCTTATAGTCCTGCGTAACGTTTCTTCACCATAAAAAATGCTCGTATGAAGCATACTTCCTCAGGGTTAATAGTGTGCAAGATGGATGGAAATCAATTCACATGGCATTTCGGCTGCAGTTTAATTTTATGTATAGAAAAGCATAATATAAGTAATTAGAGTGAAGCGAACATTTCTGTTTGTATTATAAGAACATCTATCTAATAGACAACCTGAAGACTATGTTTCTAGACATTAGAAAATCTTCATACACATGATTCGATAATTTGACAATTGTTACGCTATGAAATAGGTGTTATTGATATACATATGGTATCTATTATTTGCCTGCTTAATAGGGTGTATTTTGGTAGTTCTTAGTAGTGACATATCAAATACAATGTTTAGGTATCACAGATACAGAATGATAAATAACAGAATATGTGTTGATAAAAATGATATTAAATACAATGTTTAGGTATCACAGATACAGAATGATAAATAACAGAATATGTGTTGATAAAAATGATATTAAATACAATGTTTAGGTATCACAGATACAGAATGATAAATAACAGAATATGTGTTGATAAAAATGATATTAAATACAATGTTTAGATGCAGAATGATAAAAAAACCCAGAATATATGTTTATAAAAATGATATTAAATACAATGTTCAGATGCAGAATGATAAATAACTGAATATGTGTCGATAAAAATGATATTAAATACAATGTTTAGATGCAGAATGATAAATAACTGAATATATGTCGATAAAAATTAAATCAGATACAATGTTCAGGTATCGCAGATACAGAATGCTAAATAACAGAATATCTGTTGATATAAATCAAATGCCGTACATAACTTTTATTATAATGTTTTATCAAATTATGTGCTGTTTATCATATCCTCGACGTTCCGAAATCGTTAATTCATTGGTTGTTCACCAGTAAACGATGTGTCACTATCAATCATATACACGAAACGTTATTAAAACAGATTTAGTCTTAATGGCAAATATAAACATGTATGTTGACTGGTACGACTGGTAAATACCTGGACACCAATATATTTGTATCCAGGTCCCCCCCCCCCCCCCTAAAAAAAACAAACAAAAAAAAAAAAAGCCAGGGGAACAGTCTGGTCCTGTGTGGTGAACGATCGAGTTCGGTGAATAATAACGCAATAGAAAAACACGTCTTTTTATATAGTCAATTACTTGTAGCTTCATGTAGACAAAGCAGAAAATAATCTTTAAGTTACCATGTTTTGTAATAACAAACATGCAGATAATGTATATGTAGATTTTAAAATATCTGCAAAATTCTCAGTTGTTCAAGTAAGGTACCTTCCATCAAAATCTTCTCGTGTCGTTGTATATTTCATGGTATAGTCTGTGTTAGCAGTTTCGTAACGAGTACAGCAAATTAATGTGTAGTTATTTATGATATGTAGTATCCAAAGGTTTTTTTTATTGGCACTGTGTACCTTGTGTAATCCATTCATTGATGAGACTATTTTTATCAATTGATGTGTGAATTATACTTTGAATGACCATTTTGTTTTGCGTTAATATGTTATTCTAGCCCTCGGTTCTAACTAGCTAAGCAGTAATATAATGTTTTCGTTCAATGGGTTAAAAATAATTTTGGAAAATTAAGCAATTATTTTAATTGGCCAAGATTTATATGACGATGACGCGGAAGACGATTAAATTTTTGGAACCTGGCCGTATCATCATTGACAACACTTTTTATGGTCTACGTATATAAATATAGGCTCGTTACCTGATTAAGCAATTAAACCTTAAAACATAGAATACACGTACTTATGTTTCTGATTTTGTTTAGTTGCAGGACGACAGTACACGGGTATATATGTAATTCCGGACGTGCTGTGTTCTCTTTGTGCCCGTCAGCCAGAGAAGAGAGGACGACGGCAGAGGTGTAAGAAAATGTTTTGTTATAAGTAGAACAGGACTGACGGAGAAGACATACCTTTGATGGACGTTCCAATGGATTTGAAATTGTTCCACTTTTCATTTGTAAATGCTGAGAATTGATACAACGCAAGTCGTTTATTTCTCATTCTCCAATCTTTTATTTAAACAAATGATGTATTTATATATGCATAGGTGTATATTATATTAATATAGAAATAAACTCATCGAAAATTATATACTAATTCCTCCTGCTACTGGCACCGCCGTTGTCGGAATACACCTGCCATACATATTTTTGCTGTTTTCGGCACAGACGAAAAACAGCTGTATTTAAGCACGTGCGGTAATTCGACAGAATTACTCTCTGAATTTACTTTGATATAATAACGTTTAAAAATCTAAACAGTTGTTGAAATAAGCGATTTTACATCTTGCAATTCACAAGTTGATTTTTGAATATTCATAAAAATTGCTGTTATATCCAATGAAATTTAGAACTATGTTTCCGCGCGGAAACATTGACATATGTCATCATGCGATATTTAGAGTAACGTCAAAGTCAGGTAAAGATATTTAAGTTTCAATTGTCTGATTTTCAGCCAATACTGCAGGATAAATTGAATACATGCCTAGAGGCTCGCCATTTTTGTCTTTCTTCTACCTTGCCAAATTACAGTTGATATTTTAAGACACTGGCCATAAATTATCTATATATAACATTAGCATATCTATATAATATAAAACGTTATTTTTTATAAACAATAGTGTAAGTTTCTAATATGTCATTCATTAATTGTATATATTAAATATATATAAAGTTGACTTATTTGAACCGTTGAAATAAAAACTATGAATTAATGATCTCATTGATAAATGTTATATTTCTTCGATATGAAGCTAGACGTATTTGATGCTCGTTAGTGTGTCTGTTGGTTCTGTGGTTCTATACCTCATTCTCATTTAAGAACGTAACATTACTTACCTGAATTGACCAAGGTTTACATAGCGGTTGTGGTCGATGAAGTAGAATACGCTTACTCTTCCGGAACACCTGATCTTATTCTTCTTGTACATTTTCTTGAGTCTCATTACAAATATTTTTATTGTTCATGTTTTGCTCTAGTTTTATGGATTATGAGTTTGGATCAGGATTCCCTTGTTGTTTTTCGGAGCTGGATATCTATTCATTATAGTATGATGAATTTTGTTTTTGACAGAGGTATTTTTATCGTTATTACATAAAGTACTACATTAAAACGTAATTATGATGTCAATACTATTCACACAGTCCCATTTGGACTTGTAGTTTTGGTTTTCGTACAGTGACCCTGTCTGTGACATATAGATTTACATGTTTAGCACAACTCCCTCCGTCCATTTAGCGAAAACTACAAGTGGATGCAGCTTAACCCGTTGAGGTGTTGGTATCGAAAAATACATAAAGAATAACGAAGAAACTTAATAATGATGAAAATAATGTCTACACAGTCCCATCTGGATTGTAGTTTCAGTTTTCTCACTGTGGACCAGTCCGTGACGATACGATACCTGTGCATGTTCAACAAAAACTCCCATCGAACGTGTAACGGAAATTATTAGTGGATTCAGCTGAACGCGTTCCCGGTGACCATAGGAAACTGGCATGAATAGCGCAAGTCTTTCAACAGATGACCGCAGTTCTTCAACAAAAGGACAAATCTTGGATGTTGAATTGGCTAACAAGAGGGTGGATGTGTAAACAACTGTAATATTTTTGTTCTGGAATTTGTCGAAGTTAACATTCCATAATGTTTCCAGTACAGAGATACTGAAATATTTTCTCGAAATCCATAATTTTTCAGTTACAAACTTGACAAAAGACACACGTGAAAAACACATTTCAATATAAATCTGGAATTAGGTACAGTATATCCCAATTAGGAAGTAAACTTTATTCAGTCATGACACGATTTTAGTGGATCAATGGCCTGTATTTAACAGACATCTAAAGAACCTTAGACCAATTTAGAAAATCCTCTTTTAATCATATCTTCTGTGAGAACGTTTCAATTTTTCTACTTTAAACCATTTCAGCTCATTCTAAATTAAAGGAGCGCATTCGTTCTCTTCTTAAGAGGATCTTCTTTTCAAAGAAACGTGAATTGTGATACCAATATATTTATGTGGAACCAGATATGTTCAAACCCAAGCAGAAATATCCGGAAAACGAAATCGCGAATGAATTTCTCGTTGATAAAATCTTCGTCGAGTTGTCGGTGAGAGACTGAAAGACTCTTCAAAATCAGCTGCTGACTGTGATATTTTTGTATCTCGAAATCAACAAGAACACCTTTCCGACTTGCCGTATGATAAACTTGATTTTAACTTGCTAGTTATGAATTTTCCATTGATAGGTTGCAACATCTCCGCGTCCGCAACCAGATTGTTGATTCACATGTCTCATTTTTTATTTAAACAAATTTTTTTGTATCAATATATACATTGGGATTGGGCACAAGTTGGCCAACTTATATTAAGCCCTTTCATGTCTCATGCGATTCGATATTCAAGAATTTGTTCCAAATATCAAGATTTCCATACCAGAAGTCGACAAGTGACAGACAAACCCCCGACGGTTGGTAAAGGTTATGGACATGATTTCAAGTTTCATTACGTTGAAGCAACGGGCATGATACATGATTTTAATATATTTAAGCAACGGATTCAGATCGAATGTTAATGTATTATAGCAATAGTGAGTTTGAATATATAATATCAAAGGACATTACGTCGAGTTTTAATGTATTTTAGGATGTGCTCTGATAAAAATAAATCCTGTATTAAAACTTATGTTCTGGCTATGATTTTTCTAAATATCCGATCTAAGATAGTAATTAAAAAAGAAAAGAAATCAAAATGTTGCTGCTCTTTTTCCTATAAAAGTGTCAGAATATGTGTGTAACAGAAAATAATTTATTTTTACATATTCATATTTTTCCTAATCATTAGACGTTCTTTATTAAAAAATGTGAAAATGTTACATTTCAATGTGAGTTAACACGCTTAACGCTCTAAAACAAAAGAAAAAGTGAATTTTGAAAAATCACATACATTTCCTTAGTTTACCAAGTTAAGTATTTAAACTTTTTTTAAAGGGGATTCTGTTCATTATAGAAAAGAGGGGTCACTATGCTTTGTTTTATGCAGTTTTCATGTACATAATAATTTTTTCAACAACACGAACCAAGTGGAAATATTTGTTGTTTTCGGTTCATAAGTATCAGGGCTGGAATTCACAATTCAGAAATCCGTGATTGATTACGGAAATTCATACAGAATTTAATTGAAGTCTACCAAAGATTTGAGTCAGACTAAAGAGAAGTACCTTAACAACCATAAAACGTTAAAATTTTTGACGCTATTAACTGAATTACAATGAACTACGCCGTCAAAAATGTAGTCCACAAACATATTTTCTTATAAAGCACCCCCTAACCCCCACCCCTAGCTTACAAGTACAGTCATACATAAATGTCTACAATTACAAAGTCCAAGATACTATGTTGTAATTCATTCATATAGTCAAACACCAGAGAAGTTTGTCTTTCAGCAATGGTCTTGATATAGAGTTTCAATGTGTTTAAGCTATGGACATGATATAGAGTTTTAATGTGTTTAAGCAATGGGCATGCTATCAAGTTGAGTGCAATCAAGCAATGGACACGATATCAATTTTAATGCTTTTGAGTTATGAAAATGATATCGAATCTTAATTTATTATAGAAATGGGCATGGCACGTAAACAGCGACGTTATATCTGTGCATTTTAAAAATATATGGATATCAATCCAGATACACAGTCAATACCACCCTTCCTGGAAGACGCTTTCCTTTCCGGAACACATGGTCTTATTTTCCTTGTATTCTTTTGATAATATGCTGCCATAGTTATACAGAACTTTTAATACTGAACCGCTATTTATTGTCAGTCTTCCTTAAACCTATACAGATGACAAACCACAATGGTTGAAGCCATACAACTATGGCCAGCTTTGGTCGTAGTGTAAACCTTACATTGTTTTCCTATTTTGTCCTAGTTTTATTGAATTACGATTATGTTCACATGTTGATATTTTCTTCTTGTTGTTTTTTTTTCTAAAAGAGAGGAAAAGGATGGTTCAGAAATTAAATATTACAAAAATACAATGAGCCAGGTCTGTTTATCAGCAGTTACTTTCACGTTGTAATAACGCACACCAGCTGCGCTAACCGAACTTTCCCGCAACAGACCGAGTGCCATCGACATCACTGCTTTCGTCTCCAATTGTGCATATTTAAGGCGTTCTTGAACAACACATAAGAAAACATCAAAATCAGCCTTCAAACTTACTGGAGGTGGGCCCAATTATTAAAACATGAAATGAACACCATATCATCTTGAATTATTCATATTTTACGAGTTCTATGCGATGACTCTGCAATACTCTTTACTTCGCAAAAAAGTCGTACCTGTCACTACTGGTGTTTCATTTTAAAATAGACCCCAACATCTATAAACTGCATCATAGTTTTTGTTAAAGTGATAAATTACTTAATTCTTACATGATAAATTAGAGTCTATAAAGGGAATAATTTATTTATTGCATGCAAAGTAGAGTTACCTTTCCTTTTGGTTTACTATTTTCAACCATTAAATCTCCAATATGAATGTAACAACACTTTAACATTATCAAAGTATTTGTCAGTATAAAATGCATACACGTTAGTGACAATAGAACGTAAGACAATTATAATTATGTTTAAATTTATTAATTTCTAGTTTTTGTAATTCAGATTTATCCGCTCTTGTGATAGTAACGTCATTTTTATTGAGAGTAAAGTTATGAGAAAACAATGTAAAATTAGTGTGCAAACTAATGTTTTAACAATCACAAGAGCAGATAACTCTGCATTACGAAAAGACGATGTCCTTTCTTGAACGTTTTTATATCAACTTAATCATCGTGTATTTTTTTCTATTTACGATTTTGAAAGTTATCACAATGCATCCGGGATTTGTGATGATTTTTCGCCAACGGCATTATCATTGTTTGCTAAGACATAACGAAGCACTTCTAATAAAGATGATAGAGCACTTCTAATCACATCACGTATCTATATAATCCTGTAACATGATAGCCACAAAGGGACGGACAGATAGAGGTAAACGGGCGTACCTGTATTCCGATGATTGTTCTGGCATCCGTTTTATATACAACTCACAAATGTATGCGGCTGTGGCGTGTTTGTGGCTGGTGTTCTTTTCAGGCACTGAAGTGGGAGTAACCAGCAGTGTAGAACAACAACGCCATGCGAAACCAGGAACTGGGTCCCAATTTCAGGGTTCTGCAGGTGAAGGTATGTTGTTAGCCAGGAGAAAACACCGCTTGGACGAGACATATGTTCATTTCCTCATTAATACCATCAGGTTTAAATAGACCCTGTATTTATGTCAGCATGACGCTGTTCAGAGCCTGTAGCATGTTAGCTACTCTCCTTCATTAAAACTAGTGACAATAAAAATAACATAGTGTAGTAGAATTGTTTTTGAAATTGTCATTTATTAATGACATACGAATTTTAATGCGGATACATATTTACATTTCTTGACATAAAACTATCGTTAATCTTTGGCCAATATTAATTTTTTAATACTGAAGAGCAGTAGAGATGGATGTAATAATCGGCACGCCCACGGTTAAAAACCAAATATAAAACCCGAAGGGAGCTGGAAAATTCGGGAAATCCTGGCATTCAGTGCAACAAAATTTAAAGCAATGACAAAAGCTTCATATAAACATATCTAAAGAATATAAACATCAAATAACAAACATATTACTTTGGGGTAGGAGCACAAAGGGGTGGGGGTGAGATTTACTAAATTCTCCACACTAACTCTCGATATCAATTTTCACAGGCGTTTCAAAACTTGATTAGACTCCCTCCAAAACTTTTGACAGAACTGAATAGACACGCGCACTCTCACGCGAGTGCCCTTTTGTGGGTCGTCCCTCATTGGTTGATTGTCGGCTAATAATGGAAGTAATCAATGAGGACACAACAGAAATGGTTCTCACGCATTGATGCGTGCCCCAGATGGAGCCATACACCTACTGGTCAGCCCTATTACAGCCACCGAACACTGACCAATGAGTAAAGGCGAAGGAGGTGATCACGTGCTGAACATGCAAGAGATCTCATGTTGGACATAAATGTCTTAGTTGATAGATATTGAAATGTAGAAAACATATTAATATTGATAATAAACAACATTCAGACTACATCTTACATAAATATATTTTCTATAAATAATAAATTCAATTCATGTAACAGAGGTCATTTATCTGAATGTCTCCACTCGGATTCGAACACGGGACCTCTGGTATACAAGTCTGAAGCTAAATAGAAATTCTCTTTAGCCGAGTGATATATTCTGACTAGTATTTTCCACGGTTACACACTCTTAATTCAGGACACAGCTTATTTGGATTGACCAAGACCAGGACCAGACGTCATCAAGTTATCTGATAAATTCCCCGATAAATTTAGCCTCGTACGAAAACAAAAACAAGTCCGCCAACAGGAGAGGCACAATTAGTTTTCAAGAGTATGCCAATAGTCTGTTGGTAGATCTTTCCACCATATTCAACGAATATGTTGTCAACCAGAAAATCAATCATATTTTGACCTTTTTTTTTTTTTTTAGAAAAGAAACATTTTATAACAAGAGAACAAAGGTTTTCTATAAGTTTATGGTGAACGGAGAGAAAAAAATATCCGATTTTTAATAGAAGACTTTTTAGAAGAGAGTGTTGAAGATTGGTAAAAAATATATGGGATCCTTTAGAATCCACATGCTGGTAATTTTAGTTCTTTAGCAAACAATATGACAATTAGACTGTAACCCAGAATGGATATTACTAAAAGTGGCAGTAATTAACTTCATCTTTAACCAAATTCGTTTCCGTTTGCCCGTATATTTACCAATATCGATATATAATATTGCTATCTTCCATTTTGAAAGTCCGCCTTGTTTCTACCTGCTTCTTGGAAACGTTTTCATATAAGATATTCCTGATTTATATAGTTTTTCATCTTGATATTTTGAGTTTTTTTGTTCACGATGTTGAAACATTTTTCTTAGTTTGTATGACGTTTTGTGCCGAGACAATTTTCGTGATAGTCCGATGCATCCCCCTCTAAATGTCGCTATTTATTTATTTTAAAGGTAATAAACTGAAGACAAAGATCATCATCTTACTCTCTGACATGCTTTGCTCCAGTTGTTTTCGGATTCCGATCATTGCGGCGAAAAAGAAATGTTGTCGCCGATTATGCTCACGATCGACTGAACAATGTGTTGGACCCATCCGGCAGTTCCTATCTCCTTAAAAAATCTTCATCATTCTTCAAAAGTTTACTTCGTAATAAAATATTTTTAAACAATTGAATGCACAAATAGACATAAATATATACAACTAGTATGTACAGAGAAATATCAATAAATCAGTGGTAAATCAGTACTAACAGATAATTATTATATAACCTACGTTATCAGTTGTAAATCAGTACTAACAGAGAAGTATTATATAACATACGTTATCAGTGGTAAATCAGTACTAACAAAGAGAAGTATTATATAACATATGTTATCAGTGGTAAATCAGTACTAACAGCGAAGTATTATATAACATACGTTATCAGTGGTAAATCAGTACTAACAGAGAAGTATTATATAACATACGTTATCAGTGGTAAATCTGTACTAACAGAGAGAAGTATTATATAACATACGTTATCAGTGGTAAATCTGTACTAACAGAGAGAAGTATTATATAACATACGTTATCAGTGGTCAATCAGTACTAACAGAGAAGTATCATATAACATACGTTATCAGTGGTAAATCAGTACTAACAGAGAGAAGTATTATATAACATACGTTATCAGTATTATATAACAGTTATCAGTGGTAAATCAGAGAGAGAAGTATATATAACATACGTTATCAGTGGTAAATCAGTACTAACAGAGAGAGAGAAGTATTATATAACATACGTTATCAGTGGTAAATCAGTACTAACAGAGAGAAGTATTATATAACATACGTTATCAGTGGTAAATCAGTACTAACAGAGAAGTATTATATAACATACGTTATCAGTGGTAAATCAGTACTAACAGAGAGAAGTATTATATAACATACGTTATCAGTGGTAAATCAGTACTAACAGAGAGAAGTATTATATAACATACGTTATCAGTGGTAAATCAGTACTAACAGAGAGAAGTATTATATAACATACGTTATCAGTGGTAAATCATACGAGAGAAGAGAAGTATATAACATACGTTATCAGTGGTAAATCAGTACTAAACAGAGAGAAGTATTATAGAGAGAAATCAGTAGTATTATATATCACATGCGTTATCAGTGGTAAATCAGTACTAACAGAGAGAAGTATTATATAACATACGTTATCAGTGGTAAATCAGTACTAACAGAGAAGTATTATATAACATACGTTATCAGTGGTAAATCAGTACTAACAGAGAGAAGTATTATATAACATACGTTATCAGTGGTAAATCAGTACAAACAGAGAGAAGTATTATATAACATACGTTATCAGTGGTAAATCAGTACTAACAGAGAAGTATTATATAACATACGTTATCAGTGGTAAATCAGTACTAACAGAGAAGTATTATATAACATACGTTATCAGTGGTAAATCAGTACTAACAGAGAGATATAACATACGTATTATATAACATACGTTATCAGTGGTAAATCAGTACTAACAGAGAGAAGTATTATATAACATACGTTATCAGTGGTAAATCAGTACTAACAGAGAAGTATTATATAACATACGTTATCAGTGGTAAATCAGTACTAACAGAGAAGTATTATATAACATACGTTATCAGTGGTAAATCAGTGGTATTATATAACATACGTATCAGTGGTAAATCAGAGAGATCAGTGGTAAATCAGTAGAGAAGTATTATATAACATACGTTATCAGTGGTAAATCAGTACTAACAGATTATATAACATAGAGTGGTAAGTATTATATAACATACGTTATCAGTGGTAAATCAGTAGTAACAGAGAGAAGTATTATATAACATACGTTATCAGTGGTAAATCAGTACTAACAGAGAGAAGTATTATATAACATGCAATATCAGTGGTAAATCAGTACTAACAGAGAGAAGTATTATATAACATACGTTATCAGTGGTAAATCAGTACTAACAGAGAAGTATTATATAACATACGTTATCAGTGGTAAATCAGTACTAACAGAGAGAAGTATTATATAACATACGTTATCAGTGGTAAATCAGTACTAACAGTTATCAGTGGTAGAGAGAAGTATTATATAACATACGTTATCAGTGGTAAATCAGTACTAACAGAGAAGTATTATATAACATACGTTATCAGTGGTAAATCAGTACTAATATAACAGAGAGAAACAGTATTATATAACATACGTTATCAGTAAATCAGTACTAAAATCAGAGAGAAGTATTATATAACATACGTTATCAGTGGTAAATCAGTACAAACAGAGAGAAGTATTATATAACATACATTATCAGTGGTAAATCAGTAGTAACAGAGAGAAGTATTATATAACATACGTTATCAGTGGTAAATCAGTAGTAACAGAGAGAAGTATTATATAACATACGTTATCAGTGGTAAATCAGTAGTAACAGAGAAGTATTATATAACATACGTTATCAGTGGTTATCAGTTGTAAATCAGTACTAACAGAGAGAAGTATTATATAACATACGTTATCAGTGGTAAATCAGTACTAACAGAGAAGTATTATATAACATACGTTATCAGTGGTAAATCAGTACTAACAGAGAAGTATTATATAACATACGTTATCAGTGGTAAATCAGTACTAACAGAGAGAGTCATACGTTATCAGTGGTAAATCAGTACTAACAGAGAAGTATTATATAACATACGTTATCAGTGGTAAATCAGTACTAATATAGAAGTATTATATAGCATACGTTATCAGTGGTAAATCAGTACTAACAGAGAGAGTATTATATAACATACGATCAGTGGTAAATCAGTACTAACAGTACTAACAGAGAAGTATTATATAACATACGTTATCAGTGGTAAATCAGTACTAACAGAGAGAAGTATTATATAACATACGTTATCAGTGGTAAATCAGTACTAACAGAGAGAAGTATTATATAACATACGTTATCAGTGGTAAATCAGTACTAACAGAGAGAAGTATTATATAACATACGTTATCAGTGGTAAATCAGTACTAACAGAGAAGTATTATATAACATACGTTATCAGTGGTAATTATATAACATACGTTATCAGTGGTAAATCAGTAGAGAAGTATTATATAACATACGTTATCAGTGGTAAATCAGTACTAACAGAGAAGTATTATATAACATACGTTATCAGTGGTAAATCAGTAGTAACAGAGAGAAGTATTATATAACATAACATGGTAAATCAGTACTAACAGAGAGAAGTATTATATAACATATGGTAAATCAGTACTAACAGGAAAGAATTATAACATACGTTATCAGTGGTAAATCAGTAAGAGAACACATTATATAACATACGAAGTATTATTATATAACATACGTTATCAGTGGTAAATCAGTACAAACAGAGAGAAGTATTATATAACATACGATCAGTGGTGAATCAAGTATTAAAGAGAAGTATATATATAATGTTAGCCCTAGAGTTTCAAATTAGCGCGCCTTTTCTTACCCGTCGAGCTGTACGGGGCGTACGTGCGCAGGTGCGACAGGTGAGAATAATACAGGTAAATAAGCACGCTTAGCGGGTGGAAAGACGTGGCTCACTACGACGCCTAAAATACAGATTGGGGTGAGTATTTTTAATGTGATTCATCCAAATATCACCCCATAACCTTATCACTAGTATTTGGATAGGTTTTTGTCTGTTTGAATGAGATTTTGAGTTTGAAAGGGTCGTTAAATGCCACCGCTATTGTTATGGGTGACCGGGTACTACTGGCGCTCGTGCAGTTCTTTGTTTATTAAACGCGTGTATGTTAACGAATTTCACTAGAGTTGTATATGTATTTAATGTGTGGTTGGTAATAATAAGTAATATTAAAATAGTTTATTATACAATAAGGGTAAATTACAATTCCTATATTGTTGTAGCTTGTTGGGCCAACACCGTAGCGATAGCTGACACTGAAAACCCACTCGTTGTGTGTATGGAAGCCCTGAGGCGGGGTCGAGTATTGGTCAGTACCAAATACCCAGCGTATATGTGCCTTGAACTTCACCCTTAGTAATATGGAAGGGTTGGATATACTGTATGGTATATGATGTATCCATTTGTCTCGTGATATGAATCGACAACGTCAATTATTTGTATAGAGATGTATGGCGTCAGCGTCCTGGGAACGTCATCGCCGACGTGGGAACACAGTTCCACATGATGTCTTCTCTGGGGTCGATTGTGATGATCTGTTGATACCTGTTACTTGGCTTTGGATGTGTGGTCTATGTTCTTACGACCAGGTGTACTCAAGGATTCTGGGAATATTGCTTGGCTGTGACAGTTACTTATATCTGGAACAATTGGTTGACGTCGGACGACAGCGACGTTGTGGAGTACTCTACGGTGGCCTGACAGTGACTTTTAGGTTACTTAGTATTGTTGTAGTTTGGTAGTCATTTATGAGTATGTAATTATGTATGCAAGAGAGTGAAATGCGTATGTGGTGATATGACTAACAATGTGAGGATCATGTTTGTAAATAAATGTCCGGAAATATTATTGTAGGAAAACTGTAAATAAATCTTGTGAATACTGTAGTCTGTCTTCTCGTGTGAATGTCAACAATCCCGCTCAGAGTTACGTTACAATCGGCGATACCCGCCATGTAAACCTTGGTCGATCCAACTAAGTAATGTCGCGTTCTCAAACGAGGACAAGGTATACAAAAACGGAACCAACAGGCAAACTAACGAGCACCAAACACGTGCAGCTTCATATCACACAAAAAATTAAAATATTTTTCAGTGGTATCACTATGAAGACCATAAAACTTCCCCATATGTTTCATCAATCTGCATTTTTTGAAATTCTGTGTTACGAGTTTATCTGTCAGTTGACGACGTCTTGCACAAAAATCGTGAAAATGGGAACAGGGCCTTGATTATCGATTCAACTGTGACATGTAATACTACAAGTTGGCAATGCAGGACTATTGCTATCCAGAAATGGAAAATTCAAAATCGGGAAATTGTTCATTATACAGCTGGATAGAAAGGTGTAAATGTTGGTTTCGTTGTAAGAAAACATCGAGATAAGCAACTGTTGTAGAAGAGCCTGTCGTGTCTCTGATTTCCAATTCTGGTGGGTATATACAATGGACGTATGTTCCCATAGGTATGTCAATTGTCTGTTGGGAAATCTTACCATCAAACTCAACGAAGATTTTATCAACCAGAAACTCTATCATTTTTATGATTTCGTCCTCCGCATATTTTCATTCAGTACGCTTCAGTATAGTTCACAGCAATATCTTTATACCGCCGTTCACCTTTCTTAAAGCAAGCTCTCATAACAAGAGAACGAAGGCGTTCCTTCAGTTTAGGATGGGGTATGGTGGTGAACAGGATGGAAAAATCAAATGTTTTATAGAGGAAAGGATTCCTAGAAGAAGGTTTTAAAGATTGGTCCAAAGCTGTTTGGAGTTTTTCTAAATCCACATTCTATTAATTCCACATCTAGAGTAAACACTATAACATTAAGACTGTAACCCAGACTTGCTAGTTATATGAATGGTAGTAAGTAGTTCTGACAAAGGCTTGGTTGAACCGCTAGACGAGCCATCAATAAAACGTTGTTTATATGGATTCTTGTGAGTTTAGAATTCCAATATAAACAGAGAGGGTCTGCATCCTTATTATTGATAGGCTCCGTGATGCTGTTTTATTACTTATTTTGCTCTGTTGTATCAAATTCTAAATTTGATGGAAAGATGCTGTTTACTTGTGTATTTTGTACAATCCTTGAGTTGTGCATGTGGTAAACACTAAAGATGGACTTTTAGTCCCCGAGGTCTGCCGTAAAATGCATGCCCCATTTTCATTCATTCGAAATGTTACATACAGAACATACACATGCTCTTGGCGTTCTGTTGAAATTATCAGTCATGTGGCAGTTATAGAATTTATTCAAGTCCACTTCCCCATCTTGCATTTGACTGTTTTATTTTCCACAACCGCCTCATAAGTTTCAAAGAATCTCTGATGAGTGTTTGAAAAACGAAGCAGCTGCATGATGCTTTCTAATTCTTAATTTGTATTAAAATGTGCTACCTTTTGTGCAGTCCTTGAGGTTGCAGGTGATAGACATTGCTGATAGACTTTTTGTCCGTAAGGTTTGTCGTAACCTACAAGTCACTTTTAACTTCTTTCCAACAGCAGTCAGATGAGAATATACATACTTACTTGATGCTCTTCCACAATTATCAGACATGTGGAAGAGTTATTAAATACATTGAATTTTGGGGCTAGTAGCAATCTAGATTTTGACATTTCCTTCGATCCGGTTGGATTTTTCTTGGTTGCTTCCTTGGTTTTATAAAACATGCCTGAAAAATCTCTAAAATGACAGTATGATGCAGTTTAATTATTTTTGGCTCAATAAATACTGCATCTGATCCTAAACTTATCCTTTTCTTAATTCTTTACATTTAAATGGATGACAGAAAATACAATAAATGATCAGATGCTGTCTCTACATAAACATAAGTCCCTATTGTAAGTGTCAATAAAAAGTAGTCTGCACTGACATTAAACAGACATATTCAGTTTAATGTAGTCATGTATTTATATTGCTTCTGATTTATAATTGGTGACTAAAAATAATTGCTAAATTCTATAAATTTTCACGCCACACAGTTTTATTTCCTGCACATGTCTGCCGTAAATAAAGCTGTATTTCTATATATCAGAAATAATGATAAATAAGATATATCTAAGGTACATCTTAACTTTAATATGACAAGCATGATCCTGCAATGACAAATATAGGAATTCCCTTATTACAATCATATAGTAAAATCACTCAGCCGTGACGCTCATTATACATGTAAAGGTAATGCAGAACAGGATATTATTCCGTTTCCTGGTAATGTTAAGTCGTTACGCTTGAGAAGCACATTAAAAATAAACAGCTAATAACAATAATAATTCTCGCATTCCGTATTTCTTGAATATATTTCCATTAAAATGAGCAATAATTTGGCAGCTATCAAGGTTAAGTTGGGTTCGTGTACGTATTACTCCCGGTTAACATATACGGAATGCAGCTGTTGTGTAAGCATGGTGTCAAATACATGAGACCTAGACAGACCAGGATGTTAATATAACAATGTAGGAATTGTCTGTGTTAGTGCAGACAAAGGCAAGAAAACCCACAAAAATAGAACCATCTATACATAGAACCATCTCAACGAAGGTAGCTAATCCGCGATCGCAAGTTTGATGTTGTAGAATTTAAGACTAATATGAAATAAATATATTTACATTCTGAAATTATGAAACAATTTCTGTTTAATTTTTGAAATTCCATCTGATGTATTGGAGAAAAAATCACCAAGAAATCCATTTATTTTCCCCAACATGAATGTTTGTATAAAAGGCTTCATTGAATCTATTATCATGCTAATTGGGGTTTTTGTACGACGTTAATACGGCGCATGCGCGAATTCACCATCGAACTTATTTACTCACTATTGATTTTATGTTAAAAATTAATGTCACAAAAATAAGCACGTTTAAAGTTGTCGACATGAAATATACTACTTATAATATATTTTTTTTATTTCGATCTAAATCTATATATTTATAACATGACAATTATTAACATCATTATTTGAAATATGTAATATTTGTATAATAATCAGGCCGGATATTGCTAAGTGTGTTTTATACACATTCATGTGTTCCTCACTTCCGCAAAGCATCTTTAATATTACACTGTGACAGCAAAGCCGTATGGGTGTGTTTGAATGTGACGTAACTGGATAATTAATAAATTTACGATCCTGTTTTACATATTTTACATAACTATTTGGGTATTTTACCGCATGCCATTGGACATGATTTAGAATGTTTATCAATGATAATTTATTTAGAAGTTGTACTTTTATTATATAATTTATCGATTAAAAAGAAGTTTGCTGTTGTATTTGTCCATTCTTGACTCTGGAAGTTTGGAGTGAACATCTTACATGGAACATACTGCAAGCTCGACTTCAGTTACACATTAACACTACCTCTATTCTGCACTATGTTATGGGCTAGAGAAATGACAATTATATTGAATATTACGATTTTAAATACCTTATTAGCAATAGTGACTGGTCGACATCTTCACAGTGAACAAAGTTATGCTAAAAGACATGTTATATCGGATGTTTCGGGTGATGGAAGAAATGGACAAAATTACCTGACAGAGGAACAACAGGTTATGATGCGTCTGATGTTTCCGTTACAACAATGGATCCGAACCTTTGTCAACGAGGACGATGACGACGACAACGGCTCTTTGCTTCGTTATGTGATTTGTAAGTACAGTAGAAGTTGGTCATATGACTTTGTCACAATATTTATTATCTGTATCAAAGGTTATCACGACTAATTTTTAATTCATTGCTTGATAGGATTTTGATCGGAACTGGATAAAACTGTGGTCCAATCGTACGCTGGTACATTTAGGACGTGTACAATGTCATTTTTATATTAATTATCTCAAGTGTTCGACATATCATCTCCAGCCCTCGACTTAGTATCTCGAGCACTCGACTTATTATCTCCGGCGCTCGACATATCATCTCCAGCCCTCGACTTAGTATCTCGAGCGCTCGACTTATTTTCTCCGGCGCTCGACGTATCATCTCCAGCCCTCGACTTAGTATCTCGAGCGCTCGACATATTATCTCCATCGCTCGATTTGTGTTATGAAACAAAACAATTTTTACTGGACCTCTGAAAATTCCATTGTATCATCACACAAATATCGAGACAACGCAGATCTTACCTTAACTTGTGTAAAGCGAAATAGTATCCACGTTTTTAATCATCAATATTATCGGTTTTAAACTTACTACAGTTGACCCAACGTTAGTACCAAATTAAAGGTGCACCTTTATTGGCCATGTAGAAAAAATTGGCGTAACACTGTATACAAGTACATTTTTGACATTAAACGCTTATAAATCTGTATTATATAAATGTTTGAGGTGATACATTTACCGCTATAAAGGTTTATATATATAGATGTGGGACACATAACAGTGTTACGTGCACGGTACACTTGAATTTTAAGAGTAACCTCAAAACGTTCTTTTGCAATGTATTCTGTTACGATATTGTATTTGGTCTCGGTTTTGTATATATAGGATCTTAATTTAGTTTACATTTCATATGAGTTCTTCATGAAATGTTTATAGAAGTTTTCTTTTGTTGGAGCCTTCAGAGAGCAAAAATGAAAACTTCGAAACTTCGAGACCAGTTTCATAAAATCTCATTTGAAATGAAATCTAATTTAAGATATTAGATTTATAATAAGATAATTTAACTCACATAAGTAAGATATTACGATTTCTGTCTAAACATCGAACAAACAGCTGTATTTGTTGACGCTCACTGCACACAAAAGGGTATGCGTCCGCCATTCCAAAGTAGTGCCTGCTCTGCAGGTGGCTTGAGAAAATTGTGTTCGATATTTTTTTTAAATGAATTGCACATTACTCTAGAATTGATTACATCACCACAATAGATATGTTGAAAAGATATTTAATATATCTGCACTTTGAAAAGTGTGACCCAATTTGTGACGTCATATGGCGCGATATTACAACTGTTAAAATTCACTCGCTGTCTGAATCTGACACTATGATTCGACGAAGTTTGTGTGGTCTTTGAGGCGAGTTATTGTAAACTTTGGTATTTCAGTGTCTAGCATACTCATTAACTGTCATTAATTCTAAGGGATGCGCACACTGGAAACAACATTGTGTCGTCCATCTTTACTACGAAGCGTGTAGTAGTACTACGACGCGTAGTAATATTAAAAACCGTGGGAAATGTGATAAGGCTGACCAATCAAATTGCTCTACGGTACCATTTAAAATATATCACATTATTTCGTCCTTAGGACTAGCTAGTGATTATAAGACATTACATATTGATATCTAGAAGGAGAGTACGGAAAATGAAAATCATCACCATTTCCCCCATACCTAATATAATGCTTGTATGTGAAATGTTGTTGTATCACTGAATAGAATATTGTTAACCCGAAATTACACTGTTACAATGTAGATAGGGACGACCACTATTTCCACAATTCAATATATGTTGTCATTTTTTTCAATGTTTGATGATGTAAAAAGGACGTCAAGTAACCTCAAACCACAGTGATTCAAGACATTGATATATGTCATTTCTTTTTTGACAGGTAAATTTGACTTCATTCATTTGAATTGCAAAACATTGACTACACCCATCAGAGATCCGGATAAAGAATGGAAAAATACAGACTCACACGGTAATGACTCATCTAGTTTTATAATTGTGTTGAATTTTAAAATGTAAATAGTATTCAAGGTGCATCTTAATTATGATAATATGTTTGATATAAAGACCACATGGTGTTGAGATCAATATCCTTTGTAGTCGACTTACCATTGAATTAATTGGCAATAACGTTTACTGATTCAGTTTCATCTTGTATATATCATAGCCGGATTTGTTCTATTTCTTTCAGAATGGTCAGTTGGTGGCAGATTATTATGTCAGTTGTGTTCGTTAGAAGAAACGATAGCAGCACTAGAAAAGTGTGAGGCTCGGTACTGTTTTTAACACACTGACCGCACACACGATACGGAATGATATCAAGTCGGAAGTCACTTGCGTGTGTATGTGAGACAACGCCTTGTAATAGGAAGAGTCAAGGAGACTGAAAACCTGTTACCAATCAACCCAACCAGCCCGACCGACCAACCCGACCAGCCTACCGACCAACCAACCAACCAACCCAATCAACCCAACCAGCCCGACCGACCAACCCGACCAGCCTACCGACCAACCAACCAACCAACCCAACCAACCAACCCAACCAGCCCAACCAGCCCGACCGACCAACCAGCCCAACTAGCCCGACCAACCCGACCAGCCTACCGGCCGACCGACCAACCAACCAAACCAGCCCGACCGACCAAATCCAACCAACCTACCAGAGGAAGTTATATAGCCAGCATTCTCTTCTGACCGATCTCACCGCTTCTCGACATTTTCGAGTGTGATAATCATTCTAGAAAACGGCTTCACTATCAAAATGATGCTGAATAAAGACAATAATTTGATTATGAAAGATGACTCGCGTTGCAACTATATCCTAATAATCATTATGTAACTTACAAAATGGCGAAGATTTTCTTTTTCGTTCTCGAATTATAAAAAAACATTGTATAGCATTAATGGTACATACTATGTCTGCTGTCCGTATACTATGTCTGCTGTCCGTATACTATGACTGCTGTCCGTACGCTATGTGTGCTGTCCGTATACTATGTCTGCTGTCCGTATACTATGACTGCTGTCCGTATACTATGTCTTCTGTCCGTACACTATGTCTGCATACTATGTGTGCTGTCCGTACACTATGTCTGATGTCCGTATACTATGTCTGCTGTCCGTGTACTATGTCTGCTGTCCGTATGCTATGTCTGCTGGCCGTACACTATGTCTGCTGTCCGTACACTATGACTGCTGTCCGTATGCTATGTCTGATGTCCGTATAGTATGTCTACTGTCCGTATACTATGACTGCTGTCCGTATACTATGTCTGCTGTCCGTTACTTTCCGTTTTCTATCGTATCATGATAACATGGAAAACTTGTTTTATTACAGTCCAGGTATGGCCTCTCTGTCGTGGTTTATGATAGATTCTGTTTACACAGTAAAACGTTAACTAATTCATCATTACACGTGTGTGTATCTTTGTTAAGTCTGTTATACTTTACATTATAATCACCTCTGTAGTATTATTGATGCCTAGGTGATCAACATATCTCATACAGGAACTTTTAAGCAAATTACATCATATCTCATGTAAGTTTTGAAAGTTTGAGAATACCAATAGTTACTTTACATATTGAGAATGAACAATCTTCAGACCACGATGTTTAATTATTAAATTGTTTAATTATGTATTGTATGTCTTAGTTTTCTTTTTCTGCTGACAAATCACTGTCCTCTTTTAGGGAAATATACTTATTTCTAGAATTATCATATTTATCAGAATCTGACTCAGGATACAGGCTTTAGAGACCAATAGTCCATCCCTGATCACCAATACGATACATCACAGATCAATAGTCCATCCCTGATCATCAATACGATAGTACATCACAGATCAATAGTCCATCCCTGATCACCAATACGATACATCACAGATCAATAGTCCATCCCTGATCACCAATACGATACATCACAGATCAATAGTCCATCCCTGATCACCAATACGATAATACATCACAGATCAATAGTCCATCCCTGATCACCAATACGATAATACATCACAGATCAATAGTCCATCCCTGATCACCAATACGATACATCACAGATCAATAGTCCATCCCTGATCACCAATACGATAATACATCACAGATCACTAGTCCATCCCTGATCACCAATACGATAATACATCACAGATCAATAGTCCATCCCTGATCACCAATACGATACATCACAGATCAATAGTCCATCCCTGATCACCAATACGATACATCACAGATCAATAGCCCATCTCTGATCACCAATACGATAATACATCACAGATCAATAGTCCATCCCTGATCACCAATACGATAATACATCACAGATCAATAGTCCATCCCTGATCACCAATACGATACATCACAGATCACTAGTCCATCCCTGATCACCAATACGATACATCACAGATCACTAGTCCATCCCTGATCACCAATACGATAATACATCACAGATCAATAGTCCATCCCTGATCACCAATACGATACATCACAGATCAATAGTCCATCCCTGATCACCAATACGATAATACATCACAGATCACTAGTCCATCCCTGATCACCAATACGATACATCACAGATCACTAGTCCATCCCTGATCACCAATACGATAATACATCACAGATCAATAGTCCATCCCTGATCACCAATACGATACATCACAGATCACTAGTCCATCCCTGATCACCAATACGATAATACATCACAGATCAATAGTCCATCCCTGATCACCAATACGATAATACATCACAGATCAATAGTCCATCCCTGATCACCAATACGATACATCACAGATCACTAGTCCATCCCTGATCACCAATACGATACATCACATCACAGATCCCTGATCACCAATACGATAATACATCACAGATCAATAGTCCATCCCTGATCACCAATACGATACATCACAGATCAATAGTCCATCCCTGATCACCAATACGATAATACATCACAGATCACTAGTCCATCCCTGATCACCAATACGATACATCACAGATCACTAGTCCATCCCTGATCACCAATACGATAATACATCACAGATCAATAGTCCATCCCTGATCACCAATACGATACATCACAGATCAATAGTCCATCCCTGATCACCAATACGATAATACATCACAGATCAATAGTCCATCCCTGATCACCAATACGATACATCACAGATCAATAGTCCATCCCTGATCACCAATACGATAATACATCACAGATCAATAGTCCATCCCTGATCACCAATACGATAATACATCACAGATCAATAGTCCATCCCTGATCACCAATACGATACATCACAGATCAATAGTCCATCCCTGATCACCAATACGATAATACATCACAGATCAATAGTCCATCCCTGATCACCAATACGATACATCACAGATCAATAGTCCATCTCTGATCACCAATACGATAATACATCACAGATCAATAGTCCATCCCTGATCACCAATACGATATATCACAGATCAATAGCCCATCCCTGATCACCAATACGATAATACATCACAGATCAATAGTCCATCCCTGATCACCAATACGATAATACATCACAGATCAATAGTCCATCCCTGATCACCAATACGATACATCACAGATCAATAGCCCATCCCTGATCACCAATACGATACATCACAGATCAATAGTCCATCCCTGATCACCAATACGATAGTACATCACAGATAAATAGTCCATCCCTGATCACCAATACGATACATCACATATCACTATTTCATCCCTGATCACCAATACGATACATCACAGATCAATAGTCCATCCCTGATCACCAATACGATACATCACAGATCAATAGTCCATCTCTGATCACCAATACGATAATACATCACAGATCAATAGTCCATCCCTGATCACCAATACGATAATACATCACAGATCAATAGTCCATCCCTGATCACCAATACGATAATACATCACAGATCAATAGTCCATCCCTGATCACCAATACGATAATACATCACAGATCAATAGTCCATCCCTGATCACCAATACGATACATCACAGATCAATAGTCCATCTCTGATCACCAATACGATAATACATCACAGATCAATAGTCCATCCCTGATCACCAATACGATAATACATCACAGATCAATAGTCCATCCCTGATCACCAATACGATACATCACAGATCAATAGTCCATCCCTGATCACCAATACGATACATCACAGATCAATAGCCCATCCCTGATCACCAATACGATACATCACAGATCACTAGTCCATCCCTGATCACCAATACGAGGATAAATACGTCATAAACAAGTACAGTCAAGGTTTGATAATTATGAAATTTAATGAATGATAGGGCTGGTGCACTTTCCCATCTTTTTTTGACATTTCTGTCGATCACTCTGGATTTTCCTCGTCGCCTCTCAGGTTTCAGAAAGGCCCTGTAGTATTAAAGGCGTGTCCGAGGAGGATGAAACAGCTGCAAGATGCAGCTCATTTCACTGTTTGGTTCTAATTATCTTATTGTATTATAAGGCGCCAATCACTTGTGTGTCATTTGAACAGTCTATACACATCACATACATATAATTGTATACATATAAACATTTGGCAGCATGTCCTCAACTAATAAAAGATATCATTTCTATCTGATTTATGTGTTTTTCACAACTACGAGTTACTGTGTGACTGACGTGGATTCCTTACCTGACCTGAATGTCTCCCGCCCTGTATAAATAGACAGTCAAGGTTAATTGACAGTGTTTTTTATGTGTCTTATTCATTTTTATTTAAGTATCGTGAATGATCTTTATAAAATAGCCAATGATTTAATGAGAATATGACAAGAAGATATATACGAGGTGTTAAATCAAATCCTTGAGCAGACTTCAATAATTTTCCCGGTAATTCTATGTGACCTCGAAGTCCCTATATATCTAGACGGCCGTGAGGTCCCGATAATTCTGGGAGACCTTAGGTCCATATATATCTAGACGGCCTTGAGGTCCTGATAATTCTGGGCGACCTTGAGGTCACGATAATTCTGGGAGACCTTGTGGTCTCGATAATTCTGGGAGACCTTGTGGTCACGATAAGTCTGGTAGACCTTGTGGTCACGATAATTCTGGGAGAACTTGTGGTCTCGATAATTCTTAGAGACCTTGTGGTCACGATAATTCTGGGAGACCTCGTGGTCCCGATAATTCTGGCAGACCTTGTGGTCACGATAATTCTAGGAGACCTTGTGGTCTCGATAATTCTGGTAGACCTTGAGGTCCCGTTACTTCTGGACGGCCTTGAGGTCCCGATAATTCTGGGCGATCTAAATGTATCTTTTATCCTCATTCTTTACAATGTTTTTATGCTGCTGAATTTAAAATATAATGAAGGAATCTTTTTACAGCTGATTTTATTTATTTGCTGTTTTATCATTAAAACGTCTTTATTGTCATTAATTTGTTCTAGTAGATTATTTCTCTCTTATTATTTTTGTAATATTTTTTCCACATAACACACCCCATAAACAAATTAGCTATATATTTCAAATCTAAAACAAGAAAGAAAATACCGACATGTCAACAGAATCTGAACTTGAGCAAAATATGAACAAAAGAATGATTTACGTGGAAACCCCTAAAGGATAAATTTATGTCATATGTCAAATGTTAAGTCAACCTCACGCAGCTCAGTTCTATCACGTGTTTATGAAATCTTGTCATAACTTAGTATAGTCACCTAGTGATTGGTTTGGTTGTATATTGTTTAACACCATATCAACATACAGCTATTTGTATCTAAGGAATGCCTCTCTGTGTATGTACTCAGTCGATCAACGTGCCATATCTTTACATGAATTTGAAAACAGAAAAAATGATGTGCTGATATGTAGATAAGATATATATCAAAACAATTACAATCAAAGAATCATTTAAACGAGGAAAATACATAAAGGACCGATTTACATGGTGATCTTTGTAAGAGGTACAGGAAAATCTACCACACCTTGTATCCATGAAATTTTGCTCGTGTTGCTAAAACTTCGTTCTAAGTATGCTTGAAAACAATGCTTCTATTAAGTAAATGTTAATCATTATAAGAATAATAATTTTTCATGCATACACCTTAAGATGAGAATGAAACGGGCCAGCAGAAAACTTTTGAGATCAGACATGCCACTAGGTACACATTCATGAATAAAACTATGACGTAAGGACTGTACTGTTTTCTGTGGATTGTAAAAAAACCACAACGACAATACCGACATGTTGACAAATTTTACTTCAAATTCAAATTCGATTAAACTAAGGCAAAAAAGTGAACAAAAGAATCTTAAGTTTATATGGAGTCACCTTCCCTGCCCCTCCTCTACAAAAGTACAATGAGACCAGGTGTTGTGAAAGGTTATGCTTCTTCTCCTTCGTTGACGAAACTCAACTATGTATATCCTGGTCAATCCAAGTACATAAATGTAAGTAATGTTACGTTCTCAAATGAAAACAAGATTAACAAACGAACGATCACTCATTAAGCAAGTCCAACAATAAAGTAGAAAAATTCACTAAAAATATAATGATAAGACAATATCTCATCTACACAAGTTAACAATTTTAGTCCATATTTAGAGTTAGACAAAGTGGTGTCAGATAACGATAAATTTTATCCATTCGGATAACTTGTCAACTTTAACGTACGAGGTGTGTCTTTCATATTTGGCATGTGTGCTCCTTGTGTCAAGACCTTTCCGGATGTACCATTTTTTAAAAAACTTAGACTGACGTTTGACCTACATTTCAAAAATTATAGCACTGACCTTAACTATGGCACTGTAAAACATAAGTGTTTCAAAAAGTGTGCATGTAATTAGCACGTAGCTTACACATTACGGTTTTAATGTTCCACTTTAGAACTTTGTTGCAACCGGGGGTATAGTGTTTCATAAACACATTTTATTTCTTTCTAAGACTCGTCAATGATGCTCGAGGCTTATAACGTTAGGATAAGGTCGCTGTATGTCAACATTATTCGAAATCAATTTCAAAAGTATCGCTGATAGCTTAATGTTTTTGTCAAAATCGGCACTCTCTTTATGAATTACCTCCTTAGCAACATAGTAATGCTTTCTTTATGGAATTCCTGACAACCAGGCAGAAACTAGTGTACATTGTATTTGAATCACAAAATCAACCATAAGTCAAAATCTCTTCATAAATTTCCCAACCAGTTTATAAATTGACATCATATTACAAATCCAGGAAACTTGACATATTGATGAATTAAAATGATACCAACATCTCAACATTATCATAATCAAAATACAAAGTTAATAAAGCTATGGCAAAATAAGAACAAAAGACAGATTTACATGGAGACTCTTGAAAAAGTATAAGGAGAATAAGACCAGGTGTTCCGGGAGAGGAAGCGTCTTCTGCTACTATGATTGGTCAATTGAAATACATTGTAAGATGGTATACCATAACGGATTCAAAACGCAAATTAACCAGCATCAAACACGTCCTGCTTCGATTCATATCGCACAAAGTTCTCAATCAGATCACTATTTTGACCGTAAATTTTCCTATTAATTTTCACCACTCTGCAGTCCGAATTATTCTGACGTTCCATCCATTTTTTTCATATTGGACTGGAGTTGACGAACGACATAAACAGAGGCCAATAAAACGTCATAATAATTCCAACCAATCAATCTGCATCTCTTGAAACCGTATCGTGTTAAGGGTTTGTCTATCAGTTGACAACTTTAAGTTACATTTCACATCACGTTACCATGTGGGATAAGCGCCAAAAGATTAAATACTAACCCGTGTAATGATAAGGTGAATGTCACCGAAGCATTTTTCTTCCTTTCAGACACTACTTGTACAATTGACCGAATGAGAAGGCTCAACCACCTAAACAAAAGCAATCTAGGAAGTGATAATTGCGTCGGTGCATTCGTTACAGAAAAGTTATCTTTTGGAAAAGAAACTTTTTTTGTAATCAATACTAATTTCAAGAATAAATTCTTCGTGATTTTTTTTATACAATTGTAAAATTAATTCATAGTATCAAAATGCAAAACGAGATGCAGTACACATCAAATAACAATAAATATTTTCAATTTTTAGCGATACGAACGCACCTAGAGACATCGTTACCCTTAAATAAAAGTATATTTAGATATATTAATTTGTTCATTTATCAGTGGTCTAGAATAATAAAACATTAACTCATATTATAAATGTTATCGCAAATAGAAGGGAAATATTGTACAGTTTATCGGAAAAAAGCCGATATTTGCCTTATTGTGACCTTTTCTTTTTGGTTAGAGATTACAGTCTGACAGCATGGCGGCCTACGGAGCCGTACTGACGGAATGTTTCTCATCAATTGACACAGAAATTGTCGATTATATAAATGGTAAATCAAATATGTGTATGGATAGTTGTAAATGATGTTATTATGTACAAAGAAGATCAAAATGTCTAATGATTTTCATTCAAAATCGTCCTTAAATCCACGATCATCTGCACACTTTTGAGAGTATTGCACAACACAGCAGCTGATCATGATAAGTGTTATTGGCATCTTCTTTGGGATCCGATCATATTGAACATCAAGTGAATTATACCTGGTGTGTAAAGAAAGAGTAGTGCAAAGGAAAATAACACTAGCTTTATATGAAAGTTACAAGAGAGGATCTGATCAATACTTTCAAAATTGTGAAGAACTTTGACAGTAGAATCCCAGCAAACGTTTTCTACATGTTTATCAGGACATGACGGCACATCCATAATTTTTTTCAAAATCCGTCGTAACACCGATCCCGGAAAAAGATCTTAAGTCATCATATTAAGGACAGTAAATTTTGGGACTCGGTAATTTGAGTCATGGACTCTTGCTATTCCTGTGGGACTCTCTAAATTTTTTAAAACCCACTATGACTCTTAATATTAGGACAAATCAAAATTTAGGAATTGTGATTTGGACTTATCTGAAAAACCCTACAAAAAATACTTATTGATTCATTGAACAGTCTACTGCAGCATGTCATAGACTCATGTAATGCTAAACAATTAGAAATAAGATTGGATGAAGAAGTAACATTTAAAATTCAATTTCTTGTTGATTCAGAAAAAGTTCATTCAATAACTTGGCACTTTTTATTTAAATTTTTGGTTTGCTTTTTTGTAATTTCACTGATATATGGATATGGAGGCCTTTCATCTGCATCCATTGTTATATTAAATCCTATTTTAAAAGATTTATCATTTTCTGTGGTTTCCAGTCATACTGAACCTAATTTTATTTATATCTGGAAAGAAAAAGTAGTTCAAAGAAAAATCATTCAAACTGTTGCAAAGTTTGTTGTTGAAGAAAATAACAATGTTTCCAGTGTAGTCTTAATTATTCTAACATTCTAATTTATTTTGATGTATTGACTTGGGAGTTGATGAATGTCAGAACTGTAACATTTATACTGTAACAAATTAACTAGGGAAGCCAGTGACCCATTCTGTGGTTGGCATTCAAATGATAATCAAATTTGATTAACTACCCTTGATTGTGTATTGTATTTAGACTCTGTAACAAGCAGATTCAGTATATCAAGTTGAAAAAGGAAAAAAGATGGTAGAATTTCTGTTTCAACATCATTACTAACAAAGAAATTGCATCACATATGTTCAAAAATAGAAACATTTAAATATCTAATATGAAGATGGAAGAGCATGCCTGCAAAATTGTCCGTCGTCAATTATTTATGATATAGCTAATGTCCAGACCAACCTGGCCCATTACATAGAGATCATCCAAATACTTCACCTTTACAACTCCACTAATATTGTAATAGAGATGCTTAAAAGCCTTACTACCTCTTTCTTCCACAAAAATGTAAACTGAACACAGCCAAGCTACAACTATCATTTTTTGGACAACTTTTTACCAAATTGAATTATAGAAATTGTGTGTATTTTTCATTTTCTATTGTTTTGAAGGTCTTCTTGAAGATGGACATGATGACTTTGACACACCAGATGACCTGTTCGAGGCCATTGGAATCATGTTATTACAAACTGATGAAAACAAATCTGAAGATGACATCAAGGATATATGTGGGAGGTTATATAATATCATGAATGGGTATGAAAAATTTAATGTTTAGATTTTCTCAAAACATACATATAGTGAATTTTTAAAAATATATTTGAAATATTGAATACAACAGATTTCAGTGATTTTTTGGACTGTTGCTTTTCCTGTAAAACTCACTCAAATTTTGAGAACTAACTATATCTTTTTGTAACTGGTCTCATCAAAATTTTGGAAATGGTACTTTGGATTGCCAGAAAAATCCTTCAAAAATTACTGAGAGATTTGCAAATTAGGATTTATTGAAAGCATATAATGGTGTAATACTACCTGACTTACTTTTAGTCAAAATTTCAAATCATCGTGAGGTAAAGTGTCTTCTACTGAAAGTTTTGTTTTGGTAACTTACAGCCAGGTTTTAATACTGAGGCTTATGTTTTGTGCCAAACAGGTCTCGGGACAGTGTTTCTCCAGAGCAATCTCACAAAAGGATGCTGACTACTCCAGTTCAAATGTCTCTACTGGGCGAGGAAAGCGAATCACTAGTACAAACCAACAGTATCTGGATAGCAAAGAAGGAAAATGCATCGGTACAGTCATATTAAAAAAATACCACATTTGTCAGGAAATCTTAGACACCTTCAGAACTGCTCATGCAGGCACCTGTATGATGTAGATAATTGTCTATCCTGTCCTATGTACTCCTGGCTATACTCTATTTCACATCTATTGTTTGTAAAGATTGTCAGAGTGAAATATGATTGTTTTTCTGTGTAATAAATATGTTTAGAATGTTTCAATTTCTGTATTTAAATTAGATAAACATTTTTTAATGTATAACGTTTAATTTTCTCTTGGTTATGGTAGCTCAGCGACCCTTAATATGAATTTTAATTATTACTTTACATTGTTTCACTTGAATTTCTTCTGTAGGTTCTCAAGGGGTTTAAATTTTCTTTTTATCCAAACAGCTTTAATGGGTTAATCTGGGGCATTTATACAAGAATTTTGCTTCTAACTGATGGAGGTCCGAGGAAAGTTTTTGAGAAAATGCAGATATACATTTTTACATGAATAATCCTCGAGTTGTTTTGATCTTTGATTTCAATTCTCTTTCAGCAAGTGGATCCAAAAAAATTAGAAAAAGCAGAAGCAAAAATTCTGAAAAACAAAGATCGGAAAGGAAATGTACCGAAACCAAAGACAAATGGGTAAGTTTAGAAAACACAACATCATAACATGAATATCTAAATGTCACTGTGGTTCTTAAATAATGGTATTTCCTATGCCTGCAATTGGTTTTAGATTTCTCTACTTCTGTTTTACTTATCCGGTTAATGCCATTAAATGTCTTAAAATCCACAACAAATCAGTAAAATAAAACCAAGATTTTTTTTTATGAAATGAGAGTAACATTATGCAAAACATTATGCCAGCAGCGTTTTTAGTTACTTTTTAAGTGAATTTTTTTTCCGTTTAAGGAAGCTTTTTAACTTTAAAACAATCAGTAAGCATTCAAGATTAATGACAAATTAAAATAGCTGTCTCTGATTCATGTCTCCATGCCTTTCTTTGATTGTCTTAATTTTTATATACTGTGAACTTTAACATGTGATGTAAAAACTTAAACGCTGACCCACTGTGGGAAATAACTGACAAATTCGAAAAAAATAATTGAATAGAAATTAGGATTAAGTAATATTTTCAATAATAGAATTCCTAGAAAGGAATCGAATACACAAATATTATGATAACCTTAGTCCTATGGAAAGGTTGTGACAGTGCTATATAATGTCACATCCTTCTTAGGATTTGGTGGGATACACTTGAATCAGATTGTCTATCAATAAAAGTTTGTTGAGAGAAAAACAATCTACTTGCCCAACAATCTTATCAACCATGTTGTGTTTGATTAGTTACTGAAGTAGTAATAGTTTTGTAGCAATGTTCAAATTATATTCTGAAGAGTTATTTCCCTTCCATGATTTTTACATACATATGGTATCAGGAGGTATGTCACAATGGTGTATATAAAAGGTAATGATAGAATAACAAGTTGATCAGAAATTTGGGATTCTTAAAGAAAGTTGCCATCTTTGGAAGAACTGAAAAATTTCTTCCTGTTTTATTTTCCATTAAACCATTTAATTGTTTGATTGTGAAGGGAAATGCCTGATGTAATTATATCAGTTATTTGTAGATTTCCAAATACCCAATGATGTTGTTTACATGGCAGAAATGTTTTGGTGTGCTAAATGTGGAAAGCACTTGTAATTACAACTGACCTGCACTATTGAAATCATTAACAAAGATATTAAAATGGTATGGTGTGTCTTATCATACTTGTTTTACATTGGTATTAGACACTAAGATTACTTTGAGTGGTTTGACTGTCTATTTGATATCAGACATTCACTTTGAATATACTCACTTTGATGGTTTGTTTTTGCTGCCAATTCTAACCTCGTTGTGAACATGTAGGCAGTTCAGTTTACAGTTCTTTATCAGCTGAAGAGTGCCATTTACATCGAAGGTACATACATATTTATATATTATTTATTTTCCAGGGCGCAGGAAGAAGCCAGTGCTAGTCAACAATTCAACAGAAAAGATGTCAAGTTTGATGCCTCTGGAGCTAACAGATCATATGACATTAAAATTGACAACTTTGATATCGCATTTGGTGAAAAGTAAGTAATGCTTAAAGCTACAGCAGAGCTTTGGTGTAACTATAGATGGTAGCAAAAATTTAGATATGCCACTTAAAGAAAACAGAATGAGATGATGATAGTGGGATATTATGAACATCTCATGTCCAGCAACTGTATTGGCAAAATCAGTAGTGAGATGTACATTTTATTTATAGATGTTTGTTATGGTTTGGGTAAGTGGATCTGCACATCGTTTAATCCTTCATACTTGTTTCAGTTAAGTATTATAAAGTAGTGATGGCAGTGTAGAATCAATATGCTTACAAGGGACAACAATTATGAGACAGGCCTATCTTTATACATAAAGCAGTAACACTTTGTTCTCCTCTTCTTGTCAAACTAAACTGGTGATGATGGTGGGCTATTCAAATTGCTCTACATCCGTGGTCCATCTGTCTGTAAATAATTTTTTATTATCATCATTTCTTGAGAAGTACTGGATGGAACTTTCTCAAATTTGATATGTAGGTTCCCCTTGGTCCCTAGTTGTGCCCATCTTATTTTGGGACTGATCAGAAAAACAAAATGGCTGACAGGCGGCCATCTTGGATTTTTACTTTGAATGTTTGTTAACTCTATTTCTTGAGAAATATTGCATAGATCTTTCTCAAATTTCATGTGTATGTTTCTGTTGATCTCTAGGTGTGCCTGGTTGATTTTGGTACTAATCAGAAAAAGAAAATGGCCTACAAGCAGCCATCTTTGATTTTTTCTAGAAAGATTGTTATCCCTATTTCATAAGAAACACAGAATGGATCTTTCTCAAATTTCATATGTATGTTCCCTTCAGTCTCTACTTGTGCCCATCTGATTTTGGGGCTGATCAGAAAGAAAAGAAGGCTTCCAGGCAACCATTTTGGATTTGGCAGAAAAAGATTATCATTGCTATTCTGCAAAGGAATTTTCAAATTTCTTATCATTAATTGCTAAAACAGAGAAGAGAAAAAAAAGGAAAATATCCAACTTTCAAAGAGCAAATAAAGATCAAACAATGGTGGGCATCACGATCCCTCTGGGATATTGTTTTATTTTTTCTTCTAACTTTAGTAATATTATTTCGACAGGCATCAATGAGAGTGTCCATATTTACCCATACTATATGATATGAATGCTTCTAAGACTGTTTGTTTTCTTTGAAGGGTTCTGATCACTGGTGCATCTGTGCAATTATTAGCTGGACGGAGATACGGCTTTGTTGGGAGAAATGGTCTTGGTAAAACAACGTTACTAAGAATGCTCTCCAAGTAAGTATAATCCTGTAGTTGTGTTGGTGTATAATCCTGTTGTGTCGGTGTATAATCCTGTTGTGTTGGTGTATAATCCTGTTGTGTTGGTGTATAATCCTGTTGTTGTGTTGATGTATAATCATGTTGTGTTGGTGTGTAATCCTGTTGTTGTGTTGGTGTGTAATCCTGTTGTGTTGGTGTATAATCCTGTTGTGTTGGTGTATAATCCTGTTGTTGTGTTGGTGTATAATCCTGTTGTTGTGTTGGTGTGTAATCCTGTTGTTGTGTTGGTGTGTAATCCTGTTGTTGTGTTGGTGTGTAATCCTGTTGTTGTGTTGGTGTGTAATCCTGTTTGTTGTGTTGGTGTATATTGTTGTGTTGGTATATAATCCTGTAGTTGTGTTGGTGTGTAATCCTGTTGTTGTGTTGGTGTATAATCCTGTTGTTGTGTTGGTGTGTAATCCTGTTGTTGTGTTGGTGTATAATCCTGTTGTTGTGTTGGTGTATAATCCTGTTGTTGTGTTGGTGTATAATCCTGTAGTTGTGTTGGTGTATAATCCTGTAGTTGTGTTGGTGTGTAATCCTGTTGTTGTGTTGGTGTGTAATCCTGTTGTTGTGTTGGTGTATAATCCTGTTGTTGTGTTGGTGTGTAATCCTGTTGTTGTGTTGGTGTGTAATCCTGTTGTTGTGTTGGTGTGTAATCCTGTTGTTGTGTTGGTGTGTAATCCTGTTGTTGTGTTGGTGTGTAATCCTGTTGTTGTGTTGGTGTGTAATCCTGTTGTTGTGTTGGTGTGTAATCCTGTTGTGTTGTGTTGGTGTGTAATCCTGTTGTTGTGTTGGTGTGTAATCCTGTTGTTGTGTTGGTGTGTAATCCTGTTGTTGTGTTGGTGTGTAATCCTGTTGTTGTGTTGGTGTGTAATCCTGTTGTTGTGTTGGTGTGTAATCCTGTTGTTGTGTTGGTGTGTAATCCTGTTGTTGTGTTGGTGTGTAATCCTGTTGTTGTGTTGGTGTGTAATCCTGTTGTTGTGTTGGTGTGTAATCCTGTTGTTGTGTTGGTGTGTAATCCTGTTGTTGTGTTGGTGTGTAATCCTGTTGTTGTGTTGGTGTGTAATCCTGTTGTTGTGTTGGTGTGTAATCCTGTTGTTGTGTTGGTGTGTAATCCTGTTGTTGTGTTGGTGTGTAATCCTGTTGTTGTGTTGGTGTGTAATCCTGTTGTTTTGGTGTGTAATCCTGTTGTTGTGTTGGTGTATAATCCTGTTGTTGTGTTGGTGTGTAATCCTGTTGTTGTGTTGGTGTGTAATCCTGTTGTTGTGTTTGTGTGTAATCCTGTTGTTGTGTTGGTGTGTAATCCTGTTGTTGTGTTGGTGTGTAATCCTGTTGTTGTGTGTAATCCTGTTGTTGTGTTGGTTTGTAATTCTGTTGTTGTGTTGGTGTGTAATCCTGTTGTTGTGTTGGTGTGTAATCCTGTTGTTGTGTTGGTGTGTAATCCTGTTGTTGTGTTGGTGTGTAATCCTGTTGTTGTGTTGGTGTGTAATCCTGTTGTTGTGTTGGTGTGTAATCCTGTTGTTGTGTTGGTGTGTAATCCTGTTGTTGTGTTGGTGTGTAATCCTGTTGTTGTGTTGGTGTGTAATCCTGTTGTTGTGTTGGTGTGTAATCCTGTTGTTGTGTTGGTGTGTAATCCTGTTGTTGTGTTGGTGTGTAATCCTGTTGTTGTGTTGGTGTGTAATCCTGTTGTTGTGTTGGTGTATAATCCTGTTGTTGTGTTGGTGTGTAATCCTGTTGTTGTGTTGGTGTATAATCCTGTTGTTGTGTTGGTGTGTAATCCTGTTGTTGTGTTGGTGTGTAATCCTGTTGTTGTGTTGGTGTGTAATCCTGTTGTTGTGTTGGTGTGTAATCCTGTTGTTGTGTTGGTGTGTAATCCTGTTGTTGTGTTGGTGTGTAATCCTGTTGTTGTGTTGGTGTGTAATCCTGTTGTTGTGTTGATGTGTAATCCTGTTGTTGTGTTGGTGTGTAATCCTGTTGTTGTGTTGTTGTGTAATCCTGTTGTTGTGTTGGTGTGTAATCCTGTTGTTGTGTTGGTGTGTAATCCTGTTGTTGTGTTGGTGTATAATCCTGTTGTTGTGTTGGTGTGTAATCCTGTTGTTGTGTTGGTATATAATCCTGTAGGCAAGTGATTCCATGCCTTTTCATGTCCAATCAGATAATCAAACCCTGGTTGTCTTGGTGAAAGTAGAGTGTGTTACTGCACCACTCTGTATCCTGACTGCCCTACAAAATATGACATAGAAAATATTGGATATAGTGTCTGATATCAAATTTGATTGGGTTTGTATTTTTACTTACAGAAAACATCTTAAGATTCCCTCCCATATATCAGTGTTACACGTAGAACAGGAAGTCCATGGAGATGATACAGTGGCTCTACAGAGTGTACTGGAGTGTGACATCAAGAGAGAGGCCTTACTACAGGAAGAAAGAGACATTTCAAATAAACTTTCTGCAAATAATACAAAAAGTGATGGTGAATTGTCATCACGATTAACAGAGATTTACCACGAGTTAGAAGCTATGGATGCTGCAAAGGCACCCTCAAGAGCTGGTGTCATTCTAGCAGGCCTAGGATTTACACCTAAAATGCAGGCTGCTCCCACAAAGTAAATATTGTAGGCTTTCTGATACAGCTGCGAAAGAACAATTTACAATAATGTTGTTTTTTCACAATAAATGAAATACTAGTATAACTTCAATTTTGACAATCAAAAAGCCAGTTGCATATTTAAAAATATACATTTTGAAATGTAACATAAAATCAGAGATTTGTAAGAAGCCAATGTTTGTTTTCATGTCACCAGGTGCGGAGCCTAGCAATTTTTGATTGTTAATAGACTGGAATGAATTAGGAGAGCAGAGAACAGAAAATATTACTTGGGGTCTCAGGGCAAAGTCCCCCCGCCCCCCAAAATCTGGAAAGAAATCAAGATAATTTTGCATACAATTTGCTTTAACCTGTGATGAGGTGTATGCAGCTACATAGTTACAAAGAGGAAGTTACACACCTGGACATGAAGAGAAAACATTAAGTTTACCCCGTGACATTACAAATCATTGTTGATTGTTCAATAACAAACAAAAATAACACTTTGTAATTGGTTACAGAGAATTCTCAGGAGGCTGGCGAATGAGATTGGCTTTGGCAAGGGCACTGTTTTCAAAGTAAGAATACCTCTCATTCCTGTAACTGACATGTTGATCTTATTTGTAAACACCGACCTCCTCCCTAATTTTCTGTTCAATGTTACTGTGATCCTGTTACATTTAAATCTTTACACACTGCAGTAGTCATTACAACTCTAGAGATATTTCCTTGGTGATGGTTGGTGGCAGATTTGATCATGCAAAAAGACGGAGAATGTTTTGTTTTCTGAGATAAAACCAGAACATCAATGTGTAATGATATGGTAAATGTGTTAATATTACAATACTGTTGATTTTATACCCTGTCATTTGATGACAGGAAGGGTTCATATAGCATTACCTGTGTACACCTGTCCCATCATCTTCCGTTCATAGTCAAAGTCATATCTTGCAGATCTCACAACAGATTTGGTTCATATTCACCCCATAGTATCAAAGCATGGTGTTCTACACCCTTTCATTCTTACTAAGATAGTCATGAGTCAAGGTGCTTGGAGTAGAAGTACTCATGTCTTACAGCTGTCTTTTATATTTTTGATGTATTTCCATTTTCTATCTTTTTATGTCACTTGTTGATATGAAATATTATTTATTTTGTAGGCCAGACTTACTGTTACTTGATGGTAAGTAAACCACTCTGCATGTTGACAACATTTTGAAATTTCTATAAATTAATTTGTGTGTGTTCCAAATGTTTAAGCTTCAGAAAAGTAAGTTATAGACATGTTTTTAGCAGATTTATCTTAAAATACAACTTGTTTAGAGGCTTTTTCTGGTTGACAAAGTGGATATTTGAAATCACAAACAATTCACATGCTTAACTGGTAATTCATGTTAAATTTGGAAAAATATTTTCTTTCCTAAATATGATGGGTTAACAGGTGAGTTATGGGATATTAGTATATTACGTTAGTATTTGTCACTAATTGCATTTATGAATGGTTAAAGTTTGGACAAAACACTTTTTTCATACACCGAAGTGCTGCTCTTAAGTAGTATATGTTAATTGACATAATAATTCTAGATATGAATATTTCATTACTGCCAGCATCCAAATGATAACATTTTGTGTGTGTAGGTAAAATCTGGGAGTTTATATATGTTTAAATGATCAATACATCCTGTCATGACATTGTGATTGGTGAGTGGTCCAACCGTTATACATTGATGTCCGAACAGGAAGTAAAAGTCCAATTAAAAAAAAAAGAGAAAAAATTTTGCTTTTCAAATTTCTGTATAGATATTTACACAAACAAATGTCATCTTCAGATGTACATTTAAGTAAGCTGAGTGAATTCTCCAGCAGTTCTTGTTTTATGATAAAAACAACATATTCTATCTGTTGTTAATGATGTCACTCTCGTTATTGTGTGGACCAAAGTGTGTAGATCATAAACACCCCAATCTATATCTGCAGCTTCTTTTAATAACTGTGTTCTCCATGTTTTACAGAACCTACTAACATGTTGGATATGAAAGCAATCATATGGTTGGAAAACTATTTACAGGTGAGTGATTCCTACCTCGTTAGTGACTTATTGTCAAGTGGGAAGGTATTTACACCTGAGGGAGTCCTTTCTCACCAGTTACTTATTGTTAAGTGAGAAATTATTAACAGTTTAGAGATATATACCTTGTCAGTGATGATTAGTTTATCTGAACACAATATCAATGCCTGCTGGATGATGTGAATTATTACCACGCGTTAAAAAGATGAAGTTTAAAAATTTCATTGGAACATTTCAGTAAGTTGTCATAAGCTACATATTAGTCTGCTTTGATTTCAGTACAGGAAAATAAGTTTAAGTGTAAAGGGACCAAATAAATGTATAGCATTATTTAAAGAAAAATGATCAAAGTCACATAAATTTGTCGTAGTTGTAATCATAGAATTCATGATAAGTAGAGTTATCCTGACACCCTCAGTTTCTGTCTAATCAAAACCATGTATCTTGATAAGAGATAGAAGTGTAAAAGTTTACACAATTGGAGGTAGAGACAGAATCCAATATGATTGGTCATTGCTCAAGGTTAAAGGGTCAAGAGGCAATCTTAACTGTTTTTGAAATCAAAAGATCAGGGGACGTGGGGTATTCCTATATCTATCAGAATTAACTCTGTTCTTATATTGATTTGAATAGAAGTCTCACATGACATATCAGTGATTTGAAATATATATATAGTTATATTAGTAGTACTATGTATATATTTCATAGCTGGCCCACCACGAATATAGAATACATATGTAGTTATAACAGTAGTACTATGTATATATTTCAGAGCTGGCCCACCACCATATAGAATATATATATACTTATAATAGTAGTATTATGTATATATTTCAGAGCTGGCTCATCACAAATATAGAATATATATGTAGTTATAACAGTAGTACTATGTATATATTTCAGCCCACCACCATATAGAATATATATATACTTATATATTTCAGTAGTATATATATACTTATAATAGTAGTATTATGTATATATTTCAGAGCTGGCTCATCACAAATATAGAATATATATGTAGTTATAACAGTAGTACTATGTATATATTTCAGAGCTGGCCTACCATGAATATAGTTATAATATATAGTACTATGTATATATTTCAGAGCTGGCCCACCACGAATATAGAATATATATATATATAGTTATAATAGTAGTACTATGTATATATTTCAGAGCTGGCCCACCACGATATTAGTTGTTTCTCACGACCGTCAGTTCCTAAACGCTGTAGCTACTGACATTCTCTCACTACACAACCAGAAGATAGACACGTACCGCGGTAACTATGAAGTGTTTCATAAAACACGGGAAGAGCGATTACTGGCCCAACAAAGAGAGTTTGAAGCACAACAACAGTACCGTGACCATATACAGGTAAGTCACACCAACACAATGGTGGATCAAGTCATTACATAACTTATGTGGTTTTTTTGCCAATATCGAATTTTCATCATCAGATTAAATGGTGAATATCTATCTGGCAAATTTTGATTGAGAAAAAGTTATGTGGTATGATTGTTTTAATTGACAAAAAAATTGACATGTTATGAGTGCTTTAATTGAGAGAGAGTTAATTGTGTAATTGCTTTGCCTTTAGGAAAATGAGATGTTCTGTTTTGACACTTAATTGCAAAATTTGTGCATGACAGAATCAAGCCTATTATAAATTATGCTGTAACTGGTATGTTTATTTATATAATACCTCAAAATGATTTTATAGGACTTTCTGCAGGCAAAATTAAAACACTATTTTCAAAATTCTTATAATAAATTAAGTTTAATGAAAGTGAATTCTTAGATGTGTTCAGGACACCAAGAAAAAACACAAGGTGTTTCACCAAGGATTAAATTTATGTCTCAATATTCAATTTATCATCAATTTTGCTGCAATAATTAAGACAATACCAAATGAACCGGCATAATTTTGTTTTAACATTTGATGGCATTTTTTTTTTCAAATAATATATTTACTGTATTTATATTTTTCTTCTTTTTATTTTTATTCTAAGAATGGTGTTTTTGTTTATGTAGTTTTCTAAAGAATAGCATTTCTTATTACGAAGAAACAGGTCATTTGAAATAAAAATTAATCCCATGTTTAGAGTATTACTTTTATTTATAACACTTTTTTGTTGTCATTTTCCAGGTTTTCATCGATAAGTTCAGATACAATGCCAAACGTGCTTCACAAGTCCAGAGTAAATTAAAGATATTAGAAAAATTGTAAGTATATATGTCAGGAACACATAAAGATTAGAGGCAGTGTAGTATATTGTAAAATCTTAAGATATTAGAAAAATTATAAGTATATATGTCAGGAACACATAAAGATTAGAGGCAGTGAAGTATATTGTAAAATCTTAAGATATTAGAAAAATTATAAGTATATATGTCAGGAACACATAAAGATTAGGGGCAGTGTAGTATACTGAAAAATTTTTAATTTTCGTGGGTGATTTATTTACATTGATTTCCTGGGTACATTTAATCCACTATATCATATGTACACGAACATGGTACACATAATCCACACATTCACATTTCAACAAGCTGTTGAAATTAGTGTAAGTATATTTCTTGAGCTCAGATATATAGTCTATCCTTGAAATAGCAAAGTTTTTAAAAAAACACAAAAAGTTCAACCCCACGTTAGTACCCTTTAAGATCAAAGTGCTGTATTAGTGTGTCTGTTTACTAATCATTGAATGCTTTGTCCTCTGTAGTACTGTAACACAAAAACTTAAGAGGATAGGATTACATTATCTGTCTCATTCGCCTTGTGGTGATTCTAAGATAATACATGACAATGAGAGTGTCTGTCCTTTATCTGGAAATATAAAAAGCGTTTTTTGGTATTTGAAGAAACAGAAAATGGATGACATCATTTTTGCGATGTGTATTAATCTTCATGATCATTGTGCACTTGTCAGACTTTGGTAATGAAAGACTAATGGACAAAGGACAGACCGACAGATGGATAGCCTTAGAATAATTGACCAATGCTTTAAGCATTAGTTGTTGACATCACACGTTGAATACCCTGAACTTATAGGACTGTCATCTGTTAATCTCAGCTAAATGATATTAGCTACATGAGTCGTGTGATACATTAGTTTTTAATTTTTAATTTACACAGTAGTTTTAGTTCAGCATTTTCCTTTAGTATATCAGGTTGTTATTAAAACTGTTTGTTTCATTAAATTGTGTTCAGACTTACAAATATTTCCATTTATAATTTTCAGACCAAAACTTGTACCAGTGGAAAAAGAATCCAAAGTCCAGTTCAAGTAAGTTATGTACTGTTTGTGGTAGTAAAATGATCAGGATCACCAGGACAGTTTTTAATGTCGTCTTCAATTTCTACCTTAAACTAAAAAAGTTCACAATCGCCACGGTCTTTGATTTCGAAGATTCTATGGACACTTAGGCTGTGGATATATAGTGATGGTTGGATCTTAACTGCATTTTAAGCTTCAGTGGTTCATTGTCCTGTTCCAATATTGTGGGCGTGACATTTTTTAGGTTGGGGAAGGATTGAAGGGAGCTATGTGATCTTAGATTATTGTATATTGAATCAATATTCTTTTATTTTGTCCTTTACAAGAAAGACACTAAAAATTCCTGTTTTTAGTGTAAATATGCTGGATCAAAGAGTTTTGTGTTGTAAATGAGAGCATCACCTTATCCAGCCAGTATTATTGCACCTTAGGTTTTTCTGCGCGGACAAAAAAACCCTTTGATGATGTTTTAAGTGTCATGAATCACTAGTCAACCAGAACACCTGGTCTTATTCTCTGTGTAAATCTTTCTTGTGTTCATAGTTTGCCCTAGTTTTATTGAATTTTTGTTAGAATTATGATGATGTTGACATGTTTCTATTTTATTGTTCATGATCTGATCAAAATCAGGGATGGCAAGGTGTTATCAAATCTGTAAATATATTTAGATGATGTTCTAGTTCAAGTTCAAACATTATTTTGACTACATAAAATTTAAAAAAAATTTTAAAAAACATTTAACTACTGATCAAAAGTGAGGGAATGTCAGTGATTCGACCTTTTTTCACTATTTGAACATAATATGGCCAATATAAAACTGACCACACAAAGTCCAGTGAGTTGGCGTTTCTCTAGGGTTCTTACACATTTACATGTGGTGTAACATGTTTCAAATATCAACATTTACTTTCAGATTTCCTGAATGTGAAAAATTGTCACCTCCTATCCTGATGTTAGACGAAGTTAATTTCTACTATTCTAAGGAGAGAATAATATTCAAAAATATATGTTTAAATGCTAATATGGACTCCAGAATTTGTATAGTAAGTATTAACGTATTAATGTGAGGCAATGATATACAGTACATTGGTATTTTTTAGGTTATTATAAGGATTTGTGGACCTGAGAAAAGTAGATAATTCCTTAGGCTGCAAGTGGAGGGAAATATCATCTTTCAAAGGTCGTCAAATCCTCTTATTAACCTTAAAAAAGGTTACTTTTATGTTATATGACACAACATTTAAATATTTAAATATTACAACTAAAACTGACTTTTGTTCAATTTAAGTCATCAGTTTGGGATGATAAACTTGAGTCACTGTTATAAGGTTATAAAGTCTATGTTATCAATTTGTGAGGATAACTTGTCATACAGAAATTGACTGGTTTTAGGTAAACATTGAATTTGGTCAAATCCTGCAGGAGACCTCTTGGTAGAGGGCATTTCTCTGTCATATAACATATCTGTAATTAATGATGTCTAATTAGAATTAATAAGTAAACAAGCACCTGTTATAAACAACAAGGTTTCTGTTTGCAATGAAAATATATCGATTATAGTCAATTAAAACTTCTACTGAATAGTTGCTCAAAGAAGAGAAACTTTCATGAAGTTTGCTGCTGTAGAATTTCATTATTATATATTGTCAAAGTTTCAGCTTTCCAGACAATACAGGGAGATTTAGATTTTTCAAAAATTTCAGTTTTCTAGACAATGCAAGGCAATTACAATTTTTCAGATAAATGCTTAGCAATTTAAACTTTTCAGACAATGCTATCCAATTTAACCTTTTCATACCTTGCTAACGAATTGAACCTTTTTGGACGTTGCAAGGCAAGGAATATACCCACCCACAAAAATTGAAAACGTGCATTCCTCTTTAATCCAGCACACAATTTAATATGTATACTTTATTTGTTTGTATGTAAATAAATTCATAAACAATATTTTTGTCCAGGTTGGAGAGAACGGTGCTGGTAAAACTACTCTACTAAAGATATTGTTAGGAACCCTGGATCCTGTAAGTGGTATCCGTCATGTACATCGCAATCTTTCCATCGGCTACTTTAGTCAGCACCATGTTGACCAGCTTGCCATGGACCTGTCCTCATTAGAACTGATGGCTGAGCGATTCCCAGGTAGGTGATGGGATTCCTCCCTTGGAACAAAAACAGAATAAAGAAATAGACAATCTACTGATCTTTCTACTGCTTCAGTAACATGGCACACTGTTATAGATGGTTGTATAATGTACTGTGTGAAATTCACATTTATATTCCTACCTGTAGAGGAAAACATCTCTGGCACTTGTATTTAACAGGTTTGTTTGTTTGATTTGACTGTGTAATGTATAAATCAAAGATATATAATTTGAAGATTTAGAGCACCAATCTGCAGGCAGTTTTTGAGAAATTCTGCATTGTAGATTAACTGATTCACAGTAAAAGTTTAAGAATTATTCTCTTGCACTGACTTGTAATCAGCTTGCCACACATGTAGAAAGATACATCCCTAAATATGCATTTCTTTCCATAAAGGTCTGAACTCTGAGGTGTACCGGGGAAAGCTTGGGATGTATGGTGTGAGTGGTGACCTTGCCCTACGACCAGTGTCCAGTCTCTCTGGAGGTCAAAAATCAAGGGTTGCATTTGCTTTGCTTGGAATGAAAAAGTAAGTATGAGTTTAAGAATGCTCACTGTTACATTTCATCACCAAGTGGCCTATAGTTACATTGCAGTGGAGTGTATTGAATAGATGATGATTGTAATATTATTAGACCAGAGAAAAATTTAAAAAGTATAATGCCATATTTAATTTTTATCTTTAATGTATGTTATTATCAGATGATTTAAGTGAGAGGAAATCCTCTGTGAAGTAATCTGTGATTTATTGGATTACTTGTAATTTCTCTCACACATCTACTGATGAAAAGCTAGAAATTAATGAAATCTGTCTTTTTCCTTTTCAGTCCTAATTTCTTCATCCTTGACGAACCTACCAATCATTTGGATATGGAGACAATAGAAGCCCTAGGTCATGCATTGCTGAAATTCCAGGTACATATAAGTACAGATATTTGTTGTTAGGGCAACCTGAGGCAAACATGGCCTGAGGCAATTGCCTTTTATCTATTATTATGTGTTGTGATGGTTTATCAGGAAACGATTAATATTTTCTGCTTCTTCTCAAAAATCTTAGAACCAAAATTTATGAAATTATTGCAGAAGTTTTCCATGGAAAAAGGTAAACCAAAGTTGTGAATTATGTGTGTAGAAGGTCCCTACACCCAAAGGGCCTTAGGGATGGTGTGAAACGTGGTAAAATTTGACTCTAAATTTCAAAAATCTTCTCAAAAGCCAGATATGGTAAAATAAAATATTCTTCAACCAAAATACATATATAAAACAGGTCAAGTTGTTTTTTAGATATATGTTACAACAACAAAAATGACAGTTTTTATAGAACTCAGACTATTAAGAACCTTTCTGCCTCTTGGATCATTTCATTATTTCACTCAAATATCGAATGGCGGGCTATTCAAATCACCCTACATTCGTGGTCTGTTGTCCCTCTGTCTGGAAACAGTTTTCGTTATCATTTCATGAGAAGTACTGGATGAATCTTTCTCAAATTTCATATGTGTGTTCCCCTTGGTCCATAGTTGTGTGAACCTGTCATATCAGCTGATCTAAGTGAAACCCGTGTACACTAAATATGCATCAGCTGATCTGTAGTAAAATTATGAAAAAAACTTTGCACATTAGCTGTCAGATCTGGGATAAGATATTCCTAAATAGAACACATCAATCGATCACTTCATGATAAATTGTTAACCTCAACACAATTAACTGGTGCACACAAGCTTTGATGATAGTTGTGTGTATTTATCTTAATGGAGATAACCACAAATTTATGACTGGAGTAGATATGTAAATCTTTGGGGTTGTTCTTATTTAGATGTGTCATGGAGGCATTGCCTTAAATAATGACCTGATCTGTTACAATATGATGTTGCTATATATAGATTTGCACAGGTGAGTATTACATACAATACAATGTTGCAGTATATACCTTTGTACAGGTGACAAATCAATACCTTGTTTATTTTTATAGAGTAATTTCTTAAACCATCTAATTTCTTTCCACAGGGTGGAGTTGTGCTTGTTTCTCATGACGAGCGTCTTATACGAATGCTATGCAAGGAATTGTGGGTAGTGAGGAATGGTGGTGTGGAGACTTTAGAAGGAGGCATTGATGAATATAAGAATATTGTGGAGAAGGAACTGGAACTAAACTGTTGATGAGTGTCCCTTTGTATGTTTTATATGATCGACCTGCAGTGTAATCATGATAGAGGTCTGAAACCAACCAAACACAACAATTAAACCTTAGTAAATTGGTCATATCGGCTGATCTACAGGGAAACCTGTGTAAACTGGTCATATCAGCTGATCTACAGTAAAACCTGTGTAAACTGGTCATATCAGCTGATCTACAGGTAAACCTGTGTAAACTGGTCATATCAGCTGATCTACAGGTAAACCTGAGTAAACTGGTCATATCAGCTGATCTACTGGTAAACCTGTGTAAACTGGTCATTTCAGTTGATCTACAGTAAAACCTGTGTAAACTGGTCATATCAGCTGATCTACAGGTAAACCTGAGTAAACTGGTCATATCAGCTGATCTACAGGTAAACTTGAAAAAACTGGTCATATCAGCTGATCTACAGGTAAACCTGTGTAAACTGGTCATATCAGCTGTTCTACACTTAAACCTGTGTAAACTGGTCATATCAGCTGATCTACAGTTAAACCTGTGTAAACTGGTCATATCAACTGATCTACAGTTAAACCTGTGTAAACTGGTCATATCAGCTGATCTACAGGTAAACCTGTGTAAACTGGTCATATCTGCTGATCTACAGTTAAACCTGTGTAAACTGGTCATATCAACTGATCTACAGTAAAACCTGTGTAAACTGGTCATATCAGCAGATCTACAGATCTACAGTTAAACCTGTGTAAACTGGTCATATTAGCAGATCTACAGGTAAAACCTGTGTAAACTGGCCATATCAGCTGATCTACAGTAAAACCTGTGTAAACCAGTCATGTGAGGTGTTCTACCTCAATACACTAAATATGCATCAGCTGATCTATAGATAAATTTATAAAAAAAACTTTGCACATCAGCTGTCAGATCTATGATGAAATACTCCTAGACAGAACACATCAGCCAATCACTTCATGATCAATTGTTAACCTCAACACAATTAACTGGTGCACACAAGCTTTGATGATAGTTGTGTGAATGTACAATATAAATGTATTTATCTTAATGGAGGTCAACTGCAAATTTATGACTGGAGTAGATATGTAAATCTTTGGGGTTGTTTTGATTAAAATGTGTTTGTGTATGCATACATTGGTTGAACATGAATGTTAAATAAAATGTGTACAATATGATATACAGTGTAAACTTGTCACATTTAGATCAGTGGAGTTGTGTTTTAGAGATGAGAATATATTAATGAAAAGTGGGAGAATGTAGTGTAACTGATTGTCTGACACTGTATTAACTCGAGTTCTGACAGCAGAGTATGTTTGACTATTGGTATAGTTTTAGAGAGATGGAGAATGACAATATATCTCCCCATGTATTTTTGAGGAATGTTAGCGTATGCCAGTACAGACTCATTAACAGTGGTAAGGGTTATGTAAGCTAGCTATGAAAATTCACATATCTACTTCCCATTTTGACCTTCAGATTTGTGATATGAGTTTTGAAATTGCCATTTTTGTCGAGCCCTGATGGTGCTGGTCCTCTACCTGTCGACTGTAATAAAAATAGACCAATGGTTATGATATTTGGCAAACAAGCGAGATGAAATGCTTTAATGACTCTTCGTATAAATATCTTGATCTCTGTTTCAGATCATGGGTCAAATATATGTTAAAACAGCATTGTCAAAAGAACCATGTGGTCTAGAGTGGTGAGCCTTGTTAGTCAGGGAGTTTTTTTTTTTTTACCAAAAGCTGTTCGGATTTTCTTCTGAGATTTAAATATGCCTTAAGTACATGTTGCAATAGAAAAGTCAGGAATCCTAAAATATGGAAATTATAACAATGCTACTTATGATTAAGTATCGTGCTGTCAATGCTTAAGTGTCCATGTAAGTTGTATTTAACCTGAGGATCTGTTCCTATTTGCTTGTTTTCTTTATATAGAAGACGTGTATATGCCATATATATTCAGCAAAAAGCCTCTGTCTGGTAAAAAACCCACCTATATCAGATATTGTTTTATGGAATTTTAAAAAAGCTTACACAGTAACATTAAATCAGAAGTACTACTGTTGAACTGTAGAATAGATAGTTATTTGTAAACATTTGGTTGGCAGTAATGTGGGAACCAGGTGTTTGTAACAGGGCTCTGGGAAAGCTGATTGTGATTGTAAGGTTAATGTATATTTTGTATATGTTTTTGACTTCGTTTTATTTGTCTTCTTGGTTCAAATTTCAACTTAATGTACAGAAACATTAAAGGAATGTTGTTTCTGTGTAAACATTTAGTTGGAAGATTTTGCTGTTAATTTGATAGATTTAAATCTAAGTATTAGTTTAAAATCTTTTTAGCACATTAACTAGTTGATCTGTTAGCAACTAAAAATGGTAATTTGTCAGCATGTTAACTAGGTCATCTGTGAGCATGTTAACTAGGTCATCTGTCAGCATGTTGACTAGGTTATCTGTGAGTATGTTAACTAGGTCATCTGTCAGCATGTTGACTAGGTCATCTGTGAGCATGTTGACTAGGTCATCTGTCAGCATGTTGACTAGGTCATCTGTGAGCATGTCGACTAGGTCATCTGTGAGCATGTCGACTAGGTCATCTGTGAGCATGTCGACTGCATGTAGTGAGCATGTTGACTAGGTCATCTGTGAGCATGTTGACTAGGTCATCTGTGAGCATGTTGACTAGGTCATCTGTGAGCATGTTGACTAGGTCATCTGTCAGCATGTTGACTAGGTCATTTGTCCACCTGTTAAATAGATTCTGCAGCCTGAAGGTGATCTTTTTTCATCCTTGTGCTTTATTTGGTTTGTAGGTCATCAGCTTTTAATGATTTCAATATCTAGCTAATACCAAATGGTTGAAGGTTTTTTTTTTACCAAATTTGGCCAGAATAATTATAGTGGAAAGGGATTCAAAGTTTTTATAATGGGATGACCTGGCCCTCCCAAGAGGGGATCAAGTTTAAAACTTTTTTTTTTAACCAGTTCAAAAAATGTTTTCAAGTTTCTTGTCATTCATATGGCAACTCCTTAGGTATGGGATAATGTATTGATAACAGCTGTATTTTTGCATATCAGGGGTAATTACAAGCACCCCTTTTCCAAGCATTTCTAGTCAAATGATACAGAATACCTTCTCAAACCGATCACTTTGTGTTGTAATTTCCTCTGTAAACTTTAAAATAACCTGTGAAATTAACCCTGTGTGGGTAATAAGGACTTAGTTTCATGAAACATTGTAGATTTTTACTGTTCAACATAAATAACATTTCTCTCTGAACTATAAATTGCCAATCTGTATGTATGGATATGTTATGTCATGCTAATTTAAACTCACTGTTTATACACTAAAGCACTGTTTTAGGTGTTTTGAATTGAGTGTCTGCTGTATAAGATATGGAGGTAAACACTTAGAATCTGTGATATGTCTGGTTATAATAAAGTCAGAGATTTACAGAATCTTCCTGTTTGTTGTCTTTCAGCTGTAGTTTGCCCTTGGCACTTTGTTGTTAATTGTCCATTTTGTGACAAATACTGAAAACAAAATGGCCAACAGGCAGCCATTTTGAATTTTTACAGTTTTTTTTTTATAAGTACTGAATGTATCATTTTCAAATTTGATATACTTACTGGTGGAAGGTGGTTGTGCCTTGTCCATTGTATTTTGTAGAACTGATTGGAAACAGACAGCCATCTTGCATTTTGACAGTAGAGTTTGTTATGGCTTATATCTGGAGAAGTGCTGGATGGATTATTCCCATATTTGATATGTAAAATTCCCTAGGTCCACAGTTGTGTCCATTATGGGACGGATTGGAAAAAGAAAATGCATGACTGGTGGTCATCTTGGTTGTAGATTGTTTAAATTTAATATTACCAACACTTGGGAGATACTGCTTGCTTAATTCTCTCAGATTTCATGCGTTGATTTACGCAACCTCTGATGAAAATCTGATGCGTGTGGTTCGGTACTTCTTGCCCATTGCGGTTTGTGTTCAGGAAGCCACGAAACGATAGTGTTGTCATAGTTGTGACCTTGGTCAAGACACTTCACCCCGGTTACTCTGAATGATACAATTAGACTCTCTTATGTTCAGTTAAGTAGTTACCAGTTACCACAAGGGTACTCTACATTAACATTGCTTTTCGGGATACTACACCTAGCAACCAAACAAAAGCAATGATATGTGCATTCTCCTTGATCCTTTGATATGAATGTTTGATTTTGAAACCAGTTAGAAAGAAGAGAAAAGATCCCAAGTGATAAATAATTGAGAAAAAATATAAATTATTGGGCACAGAGAGTCCTCTAGAGTCTCTTTTTCACTTAACCAAGACTCTAGTGAGGTATATAGGAAACAACATGACGACTTTATTATATCTCCTATGAAATGGAAAACGGATATTTTGTTTATTATATCTTTTGCGAGAGAATTCTCTTTCTTACATGATGACATCATAATTCACAAGTGCCCAATTAAACTTGACGTGTTGTGCTGGAATTTGTATGAAATATACATGTAGCATATGCTTGAAGAAGGATGTGATGCTGCATAAGATATCAGTCGACAAAAGCAGCAGCATATAATGGAAGAAGGAGACGGAGAGGATCTACACCTCCGTGGCCAAAGATTCCAAGGAAACAGTCCTCGGACTCTCTGTATGGCTGATAAACAAACTTCCGTCTACAGTGTAAAATGTTTTCAGCAATTAACCCATAATACATTTATTAGAGAGCAACAAAAAGGTTCAGATAGCTTTTCATCGTGACCTGAATGCATTCTAGAAATATGTGAGAATATTGAGAGTGAGTCTAGTCAAAACACCACCCCTCAAGCAAGTTATAGTTTGTCCCTACTACAACATTACAAACAGAGTGAAAATTGAATATCAAACTGACCAACAAGCCCTATTCCACCTTACGAATCCTCCGCTACAACCTCAATTGATATTCGAAGAATCCAGAGAACTACATGGTAATGTCTGTCCTGCAATAGGGCGGCGCCGTTAGAAAACGTGCAACGGATAGCAGCAAGGTTTATTAATACTAACTACACCAGAACAAAAAGTGTAACAATGAATGGGTGTTTATTTGATGTCAACAGCATTTAAGCAAAACAATATATAATACATAATTATACAACATACATGTGTATAGGAGAGAAAACAATCAAAAGAGAAAGGTTGCACTACTTTTTGCTGCGATTTACTAATCAATCATTATCAATCATGTGTGAAAAAAGTGATTGACCGGTTCTATGTCATACTTTATTGTGAACATTTTGTTTTATTTGACGTTACTGATGTTGGGGTCAGTTGTACCACCATTAGTAACTGGCATGGCCACCGTTTGCAGGGTAAACATCATTGCAGCGTCGTCTCACTGGAAAATGGCGTCAACCCATGGCTTAAGAATGGCAGAACTTCACAAATCATTTCGTCTCAACATCGAATGATAGTTAAATTGCTAATAAACATAACAAGTCTGGTACAATTTACACCATAAATACAACCCCGAACCATCACAAAACGGTCTCATTCTGCGATGTATCAGTTAGGAAGACGTTTCCGTTGTCGCCTCCAAATGCCTTCCGTCACCGTGTTGCAGACAAAACCGGGACTCGTCTCAAAACCAGAACATTGTGCTGAATTGTCAGTCATATGGTCAAACGACGGCGAACTCGGGTGCAGTTAATCCCTATAATTACGGTGACGTCACGACAAATGGGTTCAGTATAGGGATGCCGTACTTTCAAATGGGACGAGAGCTTTCATTATGCTATAGATTGTTTGAGAAGAAACGCGATACATGTCGTCGCTACGGCGGTTACGAATGGACAACGCAAGTGTAACATTATTAAAACGACGGCTATACTAAGCCTTTATTGGGATTAACCATTTTGCGAACGATCGGATGTTTACTCAGTTTGATTAAAACGACTTAACTACTGGCGTATTGTCTTAGCACTGCACCCAAAATGTTGTGCCATAGACTCGGATACTCTTAACTTTCCCTCTGTATTTGTACAGACATACTGGCATAATGGTTAGTATACAGTCTTGTGTGGTCGGGAATTTAGTATGGTAACAAATGGCGATAAACAAATCTGTCCAGAGCGCTGAGTCCCTCTCTCTATTTCTTTTGTTTCCTTTTCGCAACTTTTCATACAAAAGAGTTCCAATATAAGGAATACTAAATGCTGAATCGTAACTAATTCAAGAGCGATGGAGCGATAAGACCAAGCAATAATACACAACACTTGTCATTATTCTATACTGACTGTAAAGTCGGGGTATTTGCTTACATTCCGAATTTTCACGTAGACTTAGTTTAGATGTAAAGAGACGCGTAAGACATCTAAATACAATGTTACATTATGTAGTAATATGCTAATAATGAAAAGTCAATTTAACTTTTACTATAGGAACTATTTTGATATCGAGGGCGTTGTCCTAGACACCAAAGACGCCGCGCAACGTACCGTTTCCGCCTCAAAATGGCTCGTTGCTGTTCAGAGGATATGTATACTTGTCGCTGTTCTGAGGATCTGTGTAAGGTTATTTGTTTTTTTTTTTTTTAATGCTCTGTGGTTTAAAATTTAAAATGGGGAATAACGCGCGCCAAACAATATATAATTACACTTATGTAAATGCACTTCAGTGCACGCACAGACAATTGATAACTATCTTTAATCGTTTCCCCAGAACTGTGAGAGACTGTGAAAATTATGATTCGGTCGAGGATATAGAGGGATTAAAAAAGAAAGTGTAGTCACAATGCCTATCGCTGTCGATGTTTATCCTCTGAATTCACGACAGTCTACGTATACACTTGAGGGACAAGATACTGGGAGAATGATATATATATATATATATATGGTTCTGACGAGAAAACGATGTCTGTATTATATAATGCACGATGTGATGTTTTAACTCAATGCATGATGTTGGTTGGTGGAAAGGCCGAAAGAAAATCAAGACAAGACCGAACAAGTAATACGGCGGGAAACAATGACGCGTAATTTGGCGCCTATGACGTTTTATCAAGTAATGATGACGTCACAAACGTTTCAAACATTTCAGGAAAATGGCGACCTCCATAGACTATAGATGTGTCGGCTATTCAAACTCAAAACGACGTCATTATCTACATTAAGTACGTCCCATGGGCTTGTTACGTATGGCGTTAGGCAATGGATAGAGGTTATCTACGTTTTTTAATTACTATTATCCTTTCAATATCTTCACTGTCGGCAAATATAAGCAAGAGTGAAAATAGCAGTGATCCACATGGACAATCTTGTGAGTATTACCACCACAGAACTTGTATCAACGATGTTTGTTGATGATCAAAAAGCTAAGTTTTTGTGAATGTCGATATGATCACCTGTCGTTTGATTAATTTGCATGTATTACTCCAGATAAAAAAAAACAAAAGAAAAAAAAAAACAAACAAACAAACAAAACAAAACAAAAAATTAACAGCAAACAAAAAAAAAAAAAAAAAAAAACACACACACACACTGCGCATAAGATGTCAGACTCCTTCGATTCCCGTCCAGTCTTTTATGGGTCCATACATTTTTTCCTTAGTGACTGATTTGATGGTGTCTTTCATCCCTATTTAATCTGCATTCAGAGCTGGATACGGCTGTCAGACAGCATTAGTGCAAGTCATTGAGGATAAGAAAATGACACCCGACTAGAAGAAGTATGAAGGCTGTACACTTATGGACCTCTCACAGGGTTTCAATTGTCTGCCTCACAATCTCCTAAACCTTCAAAAATAGAGATTGCCATTTTCGGCATAAATGTCAAATGAGATGTATCTCATGAAGATGAAACTAGCACATTATGAAAATACTTTTCAGGAACTTAATGTATAAGTTCCAAAAGGATTAGGATTTACTTTTAGACACAACGTTTTTTTTTAAGATTTTAATCATCATATTTATGTAGTAAGAAAGAGTAATGGAAAAACACCCTGTCACCGTTGAGGTTCGAACTAGTGACCTTCGATCGCTAGCCGGACACTACTGCTCTCTTGTCCAATACTGCAAACATCGAAATATTGCCCTAAAATTGAAAGTGCTCTTCAACGGAGGAACATTTCAAAGTTCAAATTATTGACGGACTGCAAGTTGTCCCCTTCGTTATACACAATATGATATAATTATTAGATCTTATATGATTGTTGATGTAATAAGGAATTTATGAAACGAGTTCAATAATTTGATGTCACAACCTTACAACTGACACTTACAATATCGCAATATACCTGCCACATTCAGTTTAACTGTATTCGGTAGAGGCTTGCCATTTTTGTCTTTCTTCATCCATGCCAAAATACAACTTAAGACACTGATCATGTGTTCTCTATTTATCCTGCAACTGCCGCAGCCAATGTTGGAATACACCTGCCATATGTATGTTTGCTGTATTCAGCAGTGACGGAAAACGGGTGTGGCCTCGGTTAGTGGGAATTTCCCTTTAGTCGAGAGGTAGAGTGTCCGGTAGAGACTGAAGGGTCGCTAGTTCGAACCCCAGCGGAGGCAGGGTGTTTTTCATTATTCTTTCCTATTACAGTTTTACGGCACAATTTACAAATTACAGAATCTGTCACTGTCCGACAGGAGAACTTAACTTACTATGTAATTGTGTTCGTCATCTTTAATATTTACAGCTCAGTCCCAACAAAGGATTTGGACCTATGTGCGCCATTGTGCGGGTGTCTGCGTTTGTAACGATTTAGGAGAATATTATGTTAAGTTTTGTGGCACATTTCCCCGAATTATTATTGTTCAGTAACGTTGTTAACAAATATATGCCATTGTCTCGAACAGTATATTGAAGATGAAATAACGAATTTCAGAAAGAAAGAATGTATACCAAACATTGTCTCAGATATATTAATAATACAACTAGAACGTGGAGCTTGTATTTTCCGATCACAAAGCTACTCATTCGAATAAGAAATAAAGATTTCGATACGAAGCTAGTGCTTTCATTGCATAACGTATTCCAGAAGAATGATTTTCGTATCTCAAATTCACACCAAACATTTTTTTAGCTCCAGAGTTCTTGATGCTATTGCTGCTGATGATGGTTTTTTTAATCCCTGGCATTTCTTTGCATCGCATCTTTGTGTTCTCTCTAATAACTCGGTTACCGATAGTTTACTTGGTCCTGCCCACAATTCACTCCCATACAACCGAAAGGACAAGTTATTTTATAATCCGTACACCGATCAATTGATTCATGCCGTTCTGGTGTATGCCAATATCAATAAGGTTGTTAATTGTTTTACGTCCCTTTCCACATGAACTGACGATATCCGCATCAGGTTTAAGGTTAGAACGTTAGAATATAGTGTTATTCCTGTGTACACATCTGATGTTTCCTGTGTTATAGATGTATTTCCTAAAAACAAAAAACTAAGTCTCTGGTTCCGTGCTCACCAAGTTTTTCAGGAGATATACGGATGAAACAATTCAGGTGGTCTGGATTTATCCTACAATGCACATATATCGGAATTTCCTGTCAAACACTATCATGTCAGTCACGATAGTACCTGGCGTCTTAAACCGGTCAGACCGATAACGTGAACAAGCTATATAGCGACGTTTGAAGACCTCCTTTTGAAGCAAAGACACGCCCACCATACACCCTTTGGTGTATTTCTAATATTGAATCATAAAGTCGTCTGTACAGGTATACACTCATTTGCATACATAATGCTGCTTCACTTTAAGTTCAATGCACCTAATAAAACCAACATATCGAGAGGTAATCATGTTTAAAATAACAAACTACGTAGCAATATTTTCACGAAAAAACTGAAGTATGGTGAGATTTTGAAGCTATTGGGTTTTGGTGTGTAGCGGATCTAATTTACATACGTTCAGTATACGTTACCTATCCTATGATACACAATGATATAATGAAAAAAATAATTCGATACAATTAGTTAAACGGAGGTGAAGACCGAATTTTTATTTCACAATTCACAAAATGTAATACTCGACATTAGTCCAGTATCGGATTTCGGTTGCTATTCGTAAATTAGTGTTTTTTGAAAGGAATAGATTTGAAACACCGCGTTTAAGATTTTTTCAACTGTATATATAGAACACAAAAGGGAGATAAAAATACGTCTTCAGAAAGAAGCCTATTGTGACTCTCCTGGCAAGTCTGGATTGTCACGTGAACAAAGCTCACGGTAATAGTGTTCTACTTATACCTTTTACTAATCGCCTATATAGATGTAACCGTGGTATTTCCGTCCGGTCTGCTGTGGTTTTATACACCATAGGGAATCCTAATGAACGCACGTTGAAAGTGTCCTTATTTAATTGTGTTTATTCATGAATGTTTGATAGTTTCTGTGCTTGAAGATAAACTATATGATATGTGCGATTCCAGCAAAGTCCGTCTTTTTAATACGTTTATTTAACATTTAATTAACTGCTGTAAATTGTATACTGTCTGTATGATCTAAGATCCCTAAGTGTGAATGTCAGGGTTATGTCATTGAGATTGATTGATATATTGATATTAATATTAGAAAAGTATTACCAATACTACAGATTACATACGGATTATATAACGTCAACAGAAATGTCAGTTTAGTAACCGACAGTCATTTTACAACATGGAAATAAACTTTAAAGAGCATACGCTCTACACAGTGTGTAACTCCTATAACACAGTTTTTTTATTCACCATCTTTTCATTGCCGATCTACCAAGCGATAGGAGATTCAGGTGTAGAAGTTGAGAGTACAGGTCGCCTCACTGGTCTCGGTTAATGGGAATTTAGTCGAGCGGTAGATTGTCCGGTAGAGACAGAAGGGTCGCTAGTTCGAACCCCAGCGGAGGCAGGGTGTTTTTCATTACTCCTTCCTATTACAGATTTGGTGCCGTGACCACTCCAGCTATAGGAAATTGAGATGCGTCCTTGGATATATTGAACCTGAGTTGTTGTTGTCTTCGGGGTAGCAGACTTTTTGGAGGAGAGAGTAGTGTAGAAGTTGAGAGTATAGGTCGCCTTACTAACCTCGGTTAATGGGAATTTAGTCGAGCGGTAGATTGTCCGGCTAGAAACCAAACAGTCGCTAGTTCGAACTCCAGCGGTGGCAGAATTATTTCTGAATTTACTTAAATATTACGCTTAGACACGTAAATAGTTGTTGAAATAAACGATTTAACCAAATGAAACAGGCTGTATACTCACATCATTTGTATCTTTCGGACCGTTATTTCATGTTTCTGTCAGTTTGACCCGATTTGTTTTACATTGTAGGTGGACTTCAGATCGGCTGTTATAATGTGTCAGTCACTACACCGTTGTGTGGCAGTGGGACCGTCACATATTCACCACTCTTGAATTACACGTCCGAGTTTGAACTGATCGGATGTGATGGACGCAGGGTAAAGGACGCGCCCGTGTCATGGCGGGAAGTCATCACATCGACCGACGGTGAAATATCCTCATGCAGGTACTACGGTTATCAAGTACATACAATTTATAGAGAACAGAGGACATACAACATTTAACAGACCTGTTCAATTTCAATGAAAGTAAAAATTAAATAGGTCAAAAATAAAGTGGTCACTGATAGCTTACTTAAATAAGGAGGTAGCACTTTCGGTAAACATTGATAAATCTCGTGATAATAATACATTGAGTGAATTTAACAATTTAGAATATAACTATATAAAAGAGACAATACAGCGTGTACTACCTAACAGTTTCCTGTACTCTAACCTGCTGGCTATATGTGGTCTTTCTTTCTCACCAGAAACCAGTACCGATGTTTGATACCCAATGGAATTATACGAAGGCGTATCGGACATACACTTGTGCTGGACATTTGGATATACTTAGGATCATTCAACAAAGTAGTCAGACTAGGGATCCGAATCATTGTCAGACCAAGTGGTGAGTTAACCATTCAACAGGGGGCTGCTTTGTCACTAAAAGATTCCATGCATCACCATGTACGATACGCTTTGCTGTATATATGAACATGTTGATTTGCGTCTGTTGTATTGTACATTTGTATATCAACACACACCGCTTTCAAAATTGTCCTCGATGTTTTCCACCTAATTGCTGTTGTTCATGGAGGTCACCCTATACACCGTTAGGATGATATGGATCTTTCACTATTTGATTTTGTTGCAGTCGAACATGTGGTATCAACAGAGAGCAGTCGGGATATACCCGCCAAGCCTACTCACACCAAGACCAGTTCTCAGCGGACAACAACGAAAAGAGTCAATAGTGTTACCAAGTATCGTCAGTCACACGCGAAGTCATTCGATGACTTGATACTGGAGTATTTAGCCGCCACCGCGATGTCATCACAGGAACAACAAACCACACAACGTAAAAGATTCAGAACATCTAAAAGTAGAAAACCTAGTAGACCCACTGCTTATAACAGACAGACAGTCGGGCGGCTGGATATTGTACATGTGATTCACAGAAAACCAGGAACGCGAAATCAAAGGCAGGATACTAGGAGAAACAAATTGAAGAAAAACGGAAAATCTGTTGATGCAGATGTGGATAGAATAAATGAAAAAACCCGAGCGACTCTCACATTGCTAAATGACACCAAGAGTAAGGCAAAAACGGGCAATGTAACATACATTGATAAAACAGTTAAAATCCTTAATAGTTCAAAGCTAAGCGTTTACACTGGGCAAAGTCATACTCGTAGTAATACTACAACTGATGGGATTAATGTACACCGGAGAGTCAAACCTTTAAATCTGAACATAGCCATGACCAAACATGGAAGATGGACTAAAAGCGGAAAACCTAAATGGAATGTTAATAGAAAAATAGAAATTAGAATTAACAAAAATATCTCACACGCTAACACAGCACTTGATTCGATACTAAACGCAACGTTACAGAAAGAAAGACAAGATTTAGTTATGGAACATCACACCCGTATGAACAAAGCTTTTAGAAAAGATGACATGAAATCTGAGACACAAAGTATTGTAAACACCGTCATGTCTAAATGTGTGAAGTTCCTCTGTGGAAAGCGCAAACCCAGACGGCGATGTCCAGAGATTCTCGTACTACAGTGTCTCCATCTGACGTCCGGGGAGAGGAGACAACTCGTGCTCGGAGAACTTAGAGATGAGGTGCAGCAACTGATCGACATGTTCAACGTGTCTAAGTCAGATCTAGAAGAGATCGAGAGGTCGGCTAAAGTCCTCGCTCAGCAACTTACAACACAAGGAGGAAACGCGGATACTATTTCTAAGAAAATTGGAAAAGCAACTGCCGAAATTCTTCAAAAGCTCTACAATACATCCTATTTAGCTTCAAAAGCAGCGATGAATGAGAGATTAGGTTGGTCTGGAGATACAAGAACGGCATCTGCTCTAGGTAAATGTTGTAAGAAGACGTGAAATAAAGTAAATTATTCAGCCAGGTATTTGTGCCTTAATTATATATACGTTTTTTTTAGTATTAATTAGTTGTTACCACCTTCCTTCTAACAAATTGTTATACATGTCATCGAGTGTGTTTTTCTCATAATAAAATTTACAATAAATTTGATAATGGAATTTAGATAATAATTTGACATCTATTTCAAAACTTTAAAGTAATGGTCAATCAGTTGCCTAGGAAAAATGGCAGGGATGAGGAGGAAACTAAGTTGGGATAAGTTACAGGTAACCACCAATATTTTCTTGTGCCCGTGGTGCAACAGTCGACGTTAGGGAACATTGAAATGACCTTATGATCAAAATGTGTTCGTCTTTAAAGATTGTACCCTAAATATAGTTATATAAGGTTCTGTTAAAACTGCATAAAAGACACACAAGTGAATAACACCTTTTAATACACATTTCGAGTAAGGTACAATAGGGCCAAAGAAGAACGTTAAGAACCTGTGTATGTATATTCTGTACCGTGCCAATATTCCCACGAATATTGTCTACCAGTAACACCTGCAGTCTTGGAGGTTGTAATAAAAACACGCAAATGAATAACACCTTTCAATACAAATTTTGAGTTACAGTAGATTTGCCAGACTCCAAAGATAATGCTGTACCATATGTTTTCAATGCAGGATTAGGAGAATGGAGCAACTGGAGTCCCTGTTCTTCATCTTGCGGAAAAGGTACCGCCATCCGATCACGTGTTTGTTTGACAACGGCAGTGGACTGTCAGAATAAACCTAGCCACCAGACAAGAATATGTATTGAACCCACTTGCCCTAAAGTTACAGTCCTTCCGCAGGTTCTATCGCCATGGTCAAAATGGTCCTCGTGTTCCGTGACGTGTGGTCTAGGGCATGAGACGAGGTCGAGGGTATGTGATGGGGATACTGGGCAAAACGCCAAAACATCTTCCAGGGACAGGTGTAAAGGACCAGTTGCAATGACCAGGTTCTGCATTATGTCAACATGCAATACAGGTACAGTGAGGTTTCATTCAGATTTCACGTTAACTATTGTCTGGTATTTCTATATTAACAGACGTTCATTCTGATCTGATGAACGAACGCCGACCTCATATCTATGTGACTAACCACACAGTTCCGAAAAAACACATTAAACACAGAAGATGGCATACCCAGGTGAACTATGCTCCTAATATTTTGTCTTCGTTTCATCGTTTTTACGTTTAAATGTTCATTAGGATAATGGCATATCTCTTCCTGTTTGTGTCATCATATGTAGTTTCGTATGTATTGTCGATAAACCGAGAAGAAAGGAACTTATTGTTTCCTTTTGTGACTGGTTACAAGGGTTGATAACCAAAGTTTTTTTTGTCATTGCTTGCTCGGCGACCATTGTGAAGACATCTCAAACGACCTGTTACCATATATTTAAGCATTTCAAATCTTTTCTCTGTTGTAGATGCTAATGTGTGGCGGAAGACTGTGCTTCTTGGCTACGACACGGTATTGAGTTGTAAATCTCCACGCTCCTGGTCATCAACGGAGACATTTTGGATTACTCCAAGGGGTACACGGGTGTCGCGAACTTCACAATTATCACGGTATAGTAAAGACAAAACTAGGTCTTCACAGAACACGTATTCATTACTGCAAACTGTACACTTTATGTCCATATTAATACCATTGGATCCCTACGTACACATACGTTACCAGTTCATTAGAAAAGTATGACTCATTTGGGTAACTTCACATTGTCTTTACTATAGAATGAAACCGGTAATCGATTTGCTATGTGAATATCAGGTTTGCAGTTAAATAGGCCGATCACCGACACGTGCTTAACAAGTGTGGCAGATCATTAAGGTTATTCCGAGTGTCGACTCTGATTGGTCGATTTTCTGTTTAAAAATGAACAACTTCTACAGTCAGAAAAAGAGTTCTAACTGACTAGATCCCATTGTCAAAGCTATCCGAATTTGCAATTACCGACTGATTTCGTTATTCGTTTGACGTCATGTTCGTGAAAAGTAACACAACAGCGAGATATGATAAAAGTAACTTTAAGCTAGGAGCCGTAATATATAATCGTGCTTATTATTATTCCTGTTCTTTCAAACAGGAAAATTAACCCCGAGAATGGACATCTCGATAATAAAGCATGATTTGAGAGAAACTTAGAATAATCTTAATTCAAATAATAACTTTCCTAACAGTAACTATGGCTTGAGATTACGTGTAAGTTATAGCACTGAGGTTTAGTGAAAATGGTTATATCTTTTGCAACAAACGATGCAGCATTTTGAACTCATACAAAACTACTTTCTTCCTTTTCGTCATGGGAAAAGTATCATCGATCAATGATTTTAGAAAATTACAATGGGAGATCATTGATGAGCGTATCCTGGGTGTGTATTGGAAGCAGCTGGTTGTGATTTGCATCATAAATCTCTGGTTTATCCCGCGTTTGGAAGAATTCTATAGCTTTATTACAAATAAAACAGCCTTTATGGTCTGATTTCAGATTGTACATGGTTGGCGACACTCTGGTCATACATGGGGCCCAGAAGACGGACGAGGGGGATTACCACTGTATTAGTAATCAAGCTGAACCTAGTAAAGTTATTACAACAGATACAGGGATTGGTACGTATCATTATTACTGTTATATAACATACGACACAATCTCCCTTTCCTGGCATATTAGCAGGTAAGAAATTATCTCGAAGAGTCTATATCTAGGACAAGGTAGATATAATTTTCATGAATTTTATCTGAATCATATTTTTGGACATATTCATGAAAATAACATGGAAGTTGCCGATATACTCCCGCCATTTTTCTATACTTACACATGCAAAGTTTTATCGGTAAGCAACATCACCAGATCAAAATGTTCACCATATTAGCTTGGACAAATTCACTTTTGAACTCGCGCATGAAAATGTTACAGGAACGACTTTCGCTAAATACATTGATACATAATTATATCTTGTTTATTACATTTATCAAATAAAACACAAAATTAATTTTTAAATTTTAGACAAGATAATCCGTGAAATTATTTCTCTTTTAATGTAACTATTAAACTTAGAAAAGGATCTTTTTATCGCCGCGAAGGAATTCTTTTTTAACTTGTTGTGAAGAGTCACCAGTGGTTGTTCTAATGATTAAACCATATTCCACCAATGAACGACTTTTTCGGAGTTATAACAAGGACTAATTTACAGTAAATTTTGATGAAAAGACACTGTAGCGTAGATATAGGGATTTTTACCTTTATGTTAACTATGATTTTATGGTTGTAACGTCACAGTTAAAACAACCTGCAGCTCCGCGTAATGCTATTGCACGTGTTATGAATATCTTATTTAAATTTAGGGGATACTTTCACTCGCGTTCTCCAATGTAAAAATACTAAAATACACGCAATCAAATTAAACCTGGATAATATAGAACATACAGATAGAATAAGAAATATGATGGTACGTTTTAGATTGATTCACTTTCACAATAATAAAAATGTTAATATTGTGTTTTAATCGTTGTTGAAGGTTATTATGACATCAAAACGTAAATGATTATATAAACAGATTATCTTTTGTTTAAGAGGTGCTGACTTGTGCCTCAGCTCCATGTGAGAATGGGGGCGTTTGTCAGGAACGAAGTCACAGCTTCAACAGCCAGCTCCGAAAGGTCACGTGTTCTTGTCGGAATGGATTTGGAGGCGAGAGGTGTCATGATTGTATGTATGACAACAGTGTCGGTTTTCTCTCTCTCCACCCTCCCCCTCAAACATGATTGTATGTATGACAACAGTGTCGGTTTTCTCTCACTCCCCCTCCCCCTCAAACATGATTGTATGTATGACAACTGTGTCGGTTTTCTCTTCCTCCCCCCTCCCCCTCAAACATGATTGTATGTATGACAACAGTGTCGGTTTTCTCTCTCTCTCTCTCCCCCTCCCCCTCAAACATGACTGTATGTATGATAACTGTGTCAGTTTTCTCTCTCTCCACCCTCCCCCTCAAACATGATTGTATGTATGACAACTGTGTCAGTTTTCTCTCTCTCCACCCTCCCCCTCAAACATGATTGTATGTATGACAACTGTGTCGGTTTTCTCTCTCTCCACCCTCCCCCTCAAACATGACTGTATGTATGATAACTGTGTCGGTTTTCTCTCACTCCCCATCCCCCTCAAACATGATTGTATGTATGATAACTGTGTCAGTTTTCTCTCACTCCCCATCCCCCTCAAACATGATTGTATGTATGATAACTGTGTCGGTTTTCTCTAACTCCCCCTCCCCCTCAAACATGACTGTATGTATGACAACTGTGTCAGTTTTCTCTCTCTCCCCCTCCCCCT